>NC_064643.1:153801380-154104410 GCF_023864345.2 Schistocerca serialis cubense
GTGAAAAACTACTTTCTTCATCTTCACAGCACCACCGTATGAACTCAAGGGTTTCATAGGACACCTATACTTAATTTCGTTGTGATCGTTTTCAATGACAGTACGGGAGGAGCAAAACCATCTGACTTGAATCATACTTTTCCAGCGGGATTTGAATCTTTGGCTACAGTTGCAGTAGCATGTCCAGTGAGGTATCAAGAATGTGAGCAATCACTCATTGCTATAGTATAGGCTAGGGCAGAGAGAAGCACGTTTCCGACAAAGTAAACGATGAGAGACACTGTCACTGTTACTTATTAAACAGGAATTGTTCAGAAAATTACAACTATATCTTGTGAAATGAATAGGTTGATGCAGTTCCAGTCCGGCACTACCACTGAGTTGCCAAACATTTTCCGAATAGCACTTAAGATAAAAATGTGTGTGTGTGTGTGTGTGTGTGTGTGTGTGTGTGTGTGTGTGTGTGTTCCGAAAGAACAGACACTACGAATCGAAATAGACAGCCTTGTTAATCAATTAAAGATTGAAAAACGGATGTCCAGGCTGTCTAGCGCATTAAAATAGAACAACGGCGTCAGATGAAAATTTGTGCCTGATCAGGATCGAACCCGGATTTGTAGTGTCATTCCCGAAAGAGCTACGCATGTGGTATGCGGCAAAGATGGGAATTCAGGTCTGACGAGGAGCGTGTGAAGATAAGTGCTGGAAAGAGGTTGGCTGCTGCATCCCGACAGTGCCCAGCGTCGGAGGTTCGAGTCCTCCCTCCGGCATTGGTGTGTGTGTTGTCCATAGCGTAAGTTAGTTTAAGTTAGATTAAGTAGTGTGTGAGCTTAGGGACCGATGACCTAAGCAGCTTGGCCTCATTAGTTCTGCCAACGAATTTACAAAATTTTAAATCCAAAATACTGCATCTCGGTTCTTACAATAGTGCAATAGGTGCGCACTGGTTAGCTGTAACTGAAGAGAGACTCCAACTCGGATTGTGGTTAAGAGCATAATAACTTAAATTCTGAATATATTTCTGAATTAATGTTTGTTATGAATTTTTCCGTCCCCCTTTTCACTGTCATAAGTTATGTTTTACAAACGCACGCCACTGGGGGCGGCAATCTGTAATTTATTTTACCTTAATTACTGCTTCAATTTTTTCCACAATTTAAAGGTAGATATGGGTGCAAACATGGAATACATGGGAATAATGCAGCTGCTCAGTGACATGTATGGGGGAGGCACTGGGGCCAGGCCTCGGATCTTCGACCCCTGCCCTCTTTGCCTCCGCCTACCTGGTGCTGAAGGTCTTCTCAAACTTTTTTAAAAAAAATAATAGTGCAGTGATCAGCATGTCTGTCTAGTAAGCAGGAGGCCCAGGTTCGAAGCCCAAACGGTCACAAATATTCATCTGCCGTCTTAGCTGTATTTCAAAGCGCTGTCACAGTGTGGACGTCGGTCCTTCGATATTTGAGATCCAATAGTTTCTTGAGGCAATAGAGGTGATTTGCGAACATTTGTCTTGCCATCAGTGTAACGGGACTTCAACGGCATCCAACCCTTAGTCATTGCTTTGTGCCGGCGCTAACCCATGTCATAATATGCGAATCAGATTGTAGTTCATATTTAGTCAAATAACGAATGGTCAGTATACAAGTATGCCGGACGGGGTGGCCGAGCGGTTCTAGGCGCTACAGTCTGGAACAGCGCGACCGCTACGGTCGCAGATTCGAATCCTGTCTCGGGCATAGATGTGTCTGATGTCATTAGGTTAGTTAGGTTTAAGTAGTTCTAAGTTCTAGTGGACTGATGACCTCAGAAGTTAAGTCCCATAGTGCGCAGAGCCATTTGAACCATTTATGAAGTATACAAGTATTTACGAACAGTAGAAGCAGGATTGCAGCGAACCGATCCCTGAACCAAGTGCAACACAGTACCTGTGTAATGAGTCACTCCAGCTGCATAGCTGAGGGTAATATTTGTTAAGCAAATCATTGCAGAATTCATGTAATACCCGCACGATGGTCTCTGTAGTCATACTGTATCATTAGCAGCCCGCGAATGGAGTACTATGTTCGTTAAATCGGATTACTCAAGCTGAGGCCAAATAAAGAGAAGCGACGACGCCACAACACTATATTTACTTAAGTAGGTAGTCAGCGCTAAATTATGTGTGCCACCATTAACGTTACTGTAAGCAGGTTGACAGCGTAACACCACCACAACTACCGACAACCTGGGCCATATCATCACGCAGTTGTAATTCGCAGTGATTACAAGTTGCTGATGTTTGTCAAGAATAGCGGAAAGCGCGTCTGCAGTTACAATTGCATTACACCTAGGACGGAGAGAATCCTAAATAACAGTAATAGGTCACCCAGCGAAGAGAAGAGTCCACGTATTGTCTCAAGTTCTTGCAGTTTGATATTAATGCAGTTCCCGATAGTTTCACACTAACGGGTTCTTTTGGCTATCGGAATACTCATATGGGAATTATAAAAGTGTAATTGCTAGAACGCTCAACTACCTTAATAACACCTCATTTTGGATTGAATACGACTCGGAAAGCGACGTTAATTTGACGTTTCCATCCATCTCCTGACGTCTTACTGAATGAAGTCTGAAGTGCACGCACTGTTGTGTTGCTTGCCGCATGGATTCTGTAAAATATTATGGCAGCTGGCAGTCATTGCTGAATACAGACATTTGCAAATATCCCCACTGCTTTAGGGGAAATCGTCTTTGTTGCATTTTTTTCCATACCGTAATTAGCACAATAACATAAGGCTTGTTCTGCTGAAGAACTTGATGCCCACAAGTCCTTATATAAGAATCTCCCAGCAAAATTAATGCATGAAGGAGACAGACTGTTGGACAACAGAATGGACAGCTCCCTGCTTTTTGCGTTTCCGATAGCGCTTACGATAAGAATCTTGTGTCATATTATGCTTCACAAACTTAAACTGTTTGCTTTTTTTACTTCATACTAAAATTAAAGTTATGATATGAAAAGAGGAAATGACTGATATGCTTCTCAGGAACTTTAGTTTTTCATGTTTTTCTCTCACTTCATACTAAAATAAGGGGGGCGTTAATATGAGAAGAGGAAATGAAATATACGCTTCCAAGACATAATATTTCCTTGTGTGCTACTACTGCATACATGAAAGCCCTGCAGTTAATTTTTGTATGTTGGAAAAATTTTGATATCACCTCACTTTCGATTGTGAGAAGGTTCCCATTTTCTTGGGATTCAAATAGAGTGGCCATTTCATCACTGGTTAATATTCTGATGACTAATGACATGATACCCGTTGCAATTGCTCCATGGAACCTGTGAGTAGAGCCTCACGTTGGTTACTGTAAGAACACGCAGGCAGTGATATCCCATCCCCTCACTGCAGTCAGAGCCAAGGTGATTTCTTTCTGTTTATGGCGAAGCGCCTGCTGCAGTGCCCACGCTCAGCCAACATAAACAAATCGCGGCGGCATTGGACACTGCTAATCGCTGCAGTAGTCGCCAGCCTCGACAACAAGAGCGCACTGTCTCTGCTAACGATACTATGGAGTTAGTACATCTTACTTAACGTAACGTAATATGCAGGTCGTGGGTTGGGTAAAGTTTGTAACTTCCCATCGCATTAAAATACTTTACAGTCATATTTGATGCAATATTTATTGTTGGTTGTCTCTCTAATGTTAATAGTATTGATCGTCGAGTGGATGAGATTTTTCAATTACCTTGCATTGCAAGAATTGTAAGGAGGAGACTGAAAGTTAATGGACTTGCATCTAAAGAGCTGTGACAAAGCAAAGCTTGACCGACAATCAGATAATTGCCCACATGGGTTTTGTGGACGAGTATACTTTTAGTAACCAACCCACCCACGATCATTACGTAACATTTCTCGAAGGCGTAGGGGCATTGTTTCCATTAAGTCGTCGACAGTGTAGCGTGATGGTTTACTTCCCACCATACATTTACTATATTCGTCCAAACGTCGCTTGCATTTGTAGGTCCACATGGCAATGACGTTGTTACCTCTGCCCACATATTCTCTATCTGGTTGATGTTCGGTGATCGTGGAACAAACGGAAACAGTTTTATCCTCTCTTGGCCCTGAAACCAATGTCGCACTGCTCTGCTATGATGGATGGGGCTCTGCTCCTGTAAATAAACTGTTATCTCGTTCCTTCATATATTTTTATTTAAATAAAATATTGGTAATAAGCACATTGTATTATTATTTTTCACAGTGTTTAAGAATTCAGGCCCTGTCATAAATAAGTGATCTAGATTCAAGCGTCCGATTAAGAATGATGAGAGTCGTATTCGGATATCCACATTAAGCCTGACTGGCTGAATCCGATTAGAACGATCTGGTATCGAAATGAAATTACAGAAATCGGATAATTTGAACGTCTGTATTGCAACAATGCTGCGCACATAAATTCCTATGATGGAGTAACAGGTAGCAACTGCCCAAGAAAAATTGAGAAATATGTCTACTAGCAGCAATGTAACATAATTATAACCCATATTTATGTGATGGAAATACTGATTCGAACAATGCACATCTATTTCAGTGGTGGGAGGATGCACCATATCGGATTTGCTGATGACATAATGACAATAATAATAATAATAATAATAATCCCGTGGGGCCGATGGGGGAAACCCTTCCCCAGATGGGTGGTACCGAGAATTCAAATACTTGGGGTGGACCAAATACTAACACAACCCTCAACGACTACTCAATCCGTTGAACTCAAAATCCACGCACGTCTGAGTGAAAACCACCACTGCTCTGGTCACCGTCTGTTAGCTCAATGAGCTCGGCTGAAAATATTTGCTTCCAAGGGCTTCAACACCCTCTGGTCCCGTACTGTCGTGGAATCACCCAAGCCAAACCATTGAAACAGAAACAAACATGAACTGTGCAGACGGTCGACAGGCGGCAGTTGGAATTTCGGATTCTGCGGAGGCCAGGTTGGCACGGCAGAGAATATCGAAGATCTCTGGTAAATTTCTCTACAAGCAGAAAACTTGCATTTTAAAACTAAACATCCGTACATTGATCCAAGCACGAAAACTAAATAATCTCACAAAAGGAATCTACCAACAAAAAATTCTCATCCTTGCACTTCACGAACCACGACTCACTGACAGTGAAACCTTGCATTACGGAAACCATTGGATCTTCACAGCAAAATACAAGAAAAGGTAGCGAAAGGCATACCAATCCTCGGCATTGCTTTTCTCGAACATAGACCTATCATCAACTATGTCAAAGAAATCACACCCATCAACAATCGCCTTATGACTATGCTCATTCAGAGCCCCAGTAAAAAATATACAGTCATCAATGCACATGACCCCACCGACATCGAAAATAAGAAAAATGTCGAAAAATTCTCGAACACACTGGAAAATACTCTGAGAAAAATTCACCGAGATGACGTGAAAATACTAATGGGAGACTTCAACTCTCTATTTGGAACAGAAAATACCTGTAGAAAAATCATAGGTACAAAATCAACATACCGAAACGCTTAGGCCAACGGAACACGTCTGACTGACATTTGCCAACAATTCAACTACAAAAAGATGTCTTCCCAGTTCCCAGGTAACATGCTTGGCTACCAGGTGCAAACTGCTTTCGTTCGCCTTTCGAGACTCGCTGAAAGCTAGATTTTTAATTCTTTTGTAGCCGAGCTACAATTCGGCTTGCTACTTTCAGTAACCCTTAGCGTCAGAGCGGAAACCTGACGGTACTGCCAATTTCATAATGCCACTTTTGTTTTCTGCTGACATATTTTTTGTTGTTGTGAATACATAATTTTATCTCTGAAATTTGACATTTTCATAATACTTGCGAATGATACAGGTAATGAAGTAAATACAGATCTTTTCGAAGTCAAAAGTCGATAATATTCTACTAATTCGTGTTAAAATAGGCTCAATCGTCTTACAGACGACATAATTCTTTATTAAGATAGTTTTCCATCGTGATATTTCTGTAGTAAGCTGAATTTAATTTGTATTAGTACAGTGAATTTTTTATTTGCATTTTCCATTATTTTACTAATCGCAACATTAAACATCACAGAGAAATTAATCAACAGCTGAATTTTCTTTCACGATATCTACAACAATCTGACTATGCTAATGTTGTTTGCAAATTCTACGCCTGTAGAAACACACTGGTTCTAACGATGTCATTAAACCAGTGTAGTTTTAAGAGTATTTTCGTCTAGAAATGAATTGCCGTGACGATTGATCGATCAAGAGCGGGAAAGGTAAAATTTTACGAATATATGACGAGAGGGACAAGAGCTTGAGAGAGGACTTCCCTATAAATACAAGTGCCTGAGAGACGACTTTCCTATCAATCTCCTGGATAGTTTTGTTTCTCAAATCAACAGAGTGAGTTATCATGCAGTAACACAGGTAATGTAGTTTTGTTGCTCGACTTTCTTACACTGCGACCGAAAGGTGTCTCAGTTGTTGATAACAAATTCCAGCTGTGTTGCACACACCCCTTGGGGCAGAATTCGTAGCCCAAAACACACTTATGGAGCTATCAAATGCAAAATATTATGTTCACACAACACTTTACTCTAGTCTACGTCTTTCGGTGGGGCTCAGCCTTTCATTTTTTCTTAGGAAGTTAAC
The DNA here is from genome assembly GCF_023864345.2 of Schistocerca serialis cubense. NCBI lineage: Eukaryota > Metazoa > Arthropoda > Insecta > Orthoptera > Acrididae > Schistocerca > Schistocerca serialis. Next base: position 153,808,045 of record NC_064643.1, read on the forward strand.
GATAAAGGCATCATAACTCGTCACCCGTAACAGTACTGCTCAGGAATGCTCAATGAGCGACCTGATGACGTTCAATAATGGTCACTCCGTTGATTTTTGTTGTTTCGAATTAGAGCATGCAGTACTCCTACACCAGACTTCTGAACTTCGCCTGTTGAATGCAAATGTCGCATGATGGTAAAATGGTAAACTGTCACATATATCAGCAGTCGAGACTTCCTTAATGTGGAAAATCATTCATGCCAGAACGATCTTTGTTGAAACAAGAATTTTTTTCTGGCGTATTTCTCCCATAAGCACTCACTCCACACACAGTTCAAATCTTTCTAGCTGCCTCCTCTACTTTCACCCCTCTGTTATACCAAAGTAAATGTTGTGTTGCAGATGTTACACCTTTTTCCACTTGCGACTCAATTTTGCAATGCTTAACTGTAGTTCACGATTTTCAAGTATGCAAAATCCAATGCTTAACTGCAAGATGATAACTAGAACTTCAATTTCGAAAATGGCATTGATACATACACTGACAGCGTGGCGCCGCCTTCACATGGGCGGCGCCGGATTTCAGGCGGCGGGTGCAGTCTCCCGGTGGCCGGTATCCGCTGCAGCGCGAGGAAACGCACGAGCGTAAGCTGTTATGATCGCGACGCAGCCACGAGCTGTCCTGCGGAATTGTTTCTGGAATACTCGTTATTGTGGGAGGGTAGAATGTTAAGCGAATTGTTGGACGCGAACATGCGACTGTAAGTTTAGAATATACGACGGTTACCGCAAGACCATGAGATCACTCCACCCATATCAACTCGGAAGTAGACAACACTTCCTCCTAACTTCCCCATCTTACAGGTTTGCCAGATTGTGCAGATGGCCGGACTTAGAGTTGTGAGGGGCGATCAGTTTTATTGGCCATCTTAAGTGAACGACTCGGACTTAGTCTCTGTGGCGGCCAGCTGGCGGTCAGTTTTTATGTCTAAGTCTGTACATCAGTGGCTGACAATTCTACTCGCAGTTATGAGATCTAATAGATGACTAATGAAATGAAGAGAGCAATGTCCTATTTCTCAACTCTTCTTCTCATAGTGCTGTATATTAAATGAATTAGAAAGTCAATGATCCTTAATTATTTCATTGCTACTGTTACATTTGCCTAATATGTGCGTGAGATCGTATGCGGTATCTCTAATCAAGGCCAAACACACCGAGAGTAATTAGCTCCTAATCAGTTGCAAAAATGAGTCAAGGAGCAATTTCAGAGAATATAGACTTATGTGTAAGGAAGTGAATCCTTTGGCGGCCGACTAACGGCCCACATTGAAGAAAGACAGCGGCTGGTGTGAGTAATGCATAGTTAGATTGACTAACTTACCGAATTTCACCAAATTTTATCGATGATTTCTTCAAGACACACACACACACACACACACACACACACACACACACACACACACACAGGGTGGACCATTGATCGTGATCGGGCCAAATATCTCACAATAAACGTCAATGAAAAAACTACAAAGAACGAAACTTGTTTAGCTTGAAGGGGGAAACCATATGACGCTATGGTTGGCCAGCTAGATGGCGCTGCCATAGGTCAAACGGATATCAACTGCGTTTTTTTAAATAGGAACTCCCATTTTTAATTACATATTCGTGTAGTACGTAAAGAAATATGAATGTTTTACTTGGACCACTTTTTTCGCTTCGTGATAGATGGCACTGTAATAGTGACAAACCAACGGCTCACAATTTTAGACGAACAGTTCGTAACAGGTAGGTTCTTTAAATTAAAATATAGAACGTAGGTATGTTTGAACATTTTATTTCGGTTGTTCCTAAGTGATACATGTACCTTTGTGAAGTAAATAAATATTACCTTCATTAAACAAATTACATAAGATAGAATTAAACTACCTCCTTATCATTTCTGAGAACGCATTCTGTTAGAATGCATTGACAATACGCTGACGCATGTTGTCGGGCGTTGTCGGTGGATCACGATAGCAAATATCCTTCAACTTTCCCGACAGAAAGAAATCCGGGGACGTAAGATCCGGTGAACGTGCGCGCCATGGTATGGTGTTTCGACGACCAATCCACCTGTCATGAAATATTCAATACCACTTCAACCGCACGCGAGCTATGTACCAGATATCCACTATGTTGGAAGTACATCGCCATTCTGTCATGCAGTGAAACATCTTGTAGTAACATCGGTAGAACTTTACGTAGGATATCAGCATACATTGCACCATTTAGATGGCCACCGATAAATTGGAGGCCAATTATCTTTCCCCCCATAATGCCGCACCATACATCAACCTGCCTAGGTCGCTGATGTTTTACTTGTCGCAGCCATCGTGGTTTTCCCGTTGCCCAATGGTGCATATTATGTCGGTTTACGTTACCGCTGTTGGTGAATGACGCTTCGTCGCTCAATAGAACGCGTGCAAAAACTCTGTCATCGTCCTGTAATTTCTCTGGTGCCCAGTGGCAGAACTGTACATGGCGTTCAAAGTCGTCGCCATGCAATTCCTGGTGCATAGAAATATGGTACGGGTGCAGTCGATGTTGATGTAGCATTCTCAACACCGACGTTTTTGAGATTCACGATTCTCGCGCATTTTGTCTGCTACTGATGTGCGGATTAGCCGCGACAGCAGCTAAAATGCCTACTTGGGCATCATCATTTGTTGCAGGAGGTGGTTGACGTTTCACATGTGGCTGAACACTTCCTGTTGCCTTAAATAACGTAACTATACGGCGAACGGTCCGGCCACTTTGATGATGTCGTCCAGACTGCCGAGCAGAATACATAGCACACGCCCGTTGGGCATTTTGATCACAATAGCCATACATCAACACGATATAGACGTTTTCCGCAATTGGTAAACGGTCCATCTTAACACGGGTAATGTATCACGAAGCAAATGCCGTCCGCACTGGCGGAATGTTACGTTATACGACGTACTTATACGTTTGTGAGTATTACGCCACCATTTATCACAAAGCGAAAAAAGTGGTCCAATTAAAACATTCATTTTTCTTTACGCACTACAAGAATATGAAATAAAAGATGGGGGTTCCTATTTAAAAACAAAAAAAAAAAAAAAAACGCAGCGCGATCTAGCGGGCCAACCATAGCGCCATCTGGTTTTCCGCTTCACGCTAGATGAGTTTCGTTCTTTGTAGTTTTTTCGTTTGATGCTTATTTCGTTTCGTGAGACATTTGGCCCGGTCACTATCAATGGACCACCCTGCATATATATATATATATATATATATATATATATATATATATATATATATATATATAACACAGGACAAAGGATATAAATACCTGCTATGAGTTCTAGACCGTAATGGCCATTACAATAACGCCGTCTAGATCAATGTATTTCTTTGATATTGTTTCTGAAACTGGCTATCAGTCCTAGTCATTTTCAGACACATACTTGGAAAATTGTGAATAAAATTATTCAGTTACAACAAGTAGTAAACCATATGCCGAAGCAAGTTAGCAAGTCCTTGTCTTCAGGTTATAGTTAACTATATTTTGTTTCCGAAGTTCTACAGTGTTGATGACAATCCGCTGGAAACAGCCTCTGCCGTAAAATATCTAAGAGGTCTCTGCAGTAAAATATGTAACAGTATCTACCCAGAGCGACCTAAATCTTTGGACCATATAAAACAAATAGTGGCGAAAGTAGATGCCAAACTCAGATTCAGAGGAAGAATCATAAGGAAAAGTAGCTCATCCTCGAAGGAAGTGGTTTATAAGGCGCTTGTTCGACCGATTCTTATTGATTATCTGTCTTAGATCACTTCCAGGTGGGACTGATAGAAGAGATGGACAACAGCCAACGAAGACTGATACGTTTCGTTTAGCCGCCACGATGGCATAACGGGGATCTAAGCAAGCTGCACTTGCAGACGTTACAAGAGAGCCGTCGTGCGTCACAGAGATATTACCATCGAAATTTCAAGAGAGAACTTTCCAAGCAGAATGGGACAACATATTACTTCTCTGCTCGTATGTTTTACGTAATGACCAGGAGCAGAAATTGGAGCCAATACAGAGGCTTACCGATAATCACACTTCGCACGCGCTATTTGGGGGTGGAACAGGCTTGGAGGGCTCAGTTAGTGTTAGGAAGTACCCTGCGCCACACACCATTAGGTGGCTTGAGAAGTAGTATGTACATGTAGATGTTATACATAAGCTTTCAGTCTCTGGCTTCCAGTTAGAAGTTTTGCTACAGTTGTGAACTGGTTCTGTTCAATATGGTCTTTCACCATTCATAATCGACTCTTAACGCTCTTCGTGCGCCTTCTATTCTAACTTTTGTATTCTTTTTTGCATGTAGAACACAAATTAAAATTATTAACAGCCGGGCTAGTTCGTCCCGCGATGTTCTACCCGTCAACAGGTGGAAGTACTTTTGCGATTCTGGTTTACCAGTTTACTTCCCCCTGCGTGTACACTACTCGATGATCTTGCGCCCGGTGTTGGTACACCATGTCCTGTTCTCGTCCATCGCGGCACTCGGTGTCACAGCTCAAAGTTTAAGTGTCCCGGTGTTCATTGCATATTTCTTCACCGAAGCGGTCGTCCGTAGTATTGTCTGGCGTCGCTCTGGCATTGGCTTAGGTTTTACCGCACCTACGGTGGCTGCTGTTCTCTGTAATGCTAAAAGGTAGTTCCGTTTTTGTTTCGTCACATGTTTTCTGTATCTCGGCTGACGATGGGCATCTATTTTCAAGCACTACTGTAATGTTCAGTAGGGGATGTTCCTCCAGCAATACTTTTTGATATTTTTTGATAAATACTTTTGTAATTAGTGCGAAAAATTCATGTTCTTCATACACTTTGGCCATGTTGGCTGCTTCATCTGTTTCGTTTTAATGACCTGTAAAGTACTTCTATAAGCGTACTCTTTCATATTACATTTTTTTTCATAATTTTTAGGACAAATCTTTTGAAAACGATGCAAACACTTCTGAGCATTTATATACTTTGGAAAACAGTCACGATGAATTCATTATTATTGGCTGTTTCATCTTAATGACATTTGAATTACTTTCACGTGTGGAAATACAGCAAATTAAACCCTTTACGCAATTTTTTAGATAAACCCGTTTGAAGACGGAAAAAAATATTCAGAGTGTTTGGTCACTGGAGCATAGAGCTTGGCTATGACGGTTACTTTGCTATTGGCTGTTTCGTTTTGATGGCCTATAAAGTAGTTTAAGATCTTACTGCAAATTACTCGCATTTTGTAATTTTTTGATTAAATGTTTTTGAATATAGCGAAAAAAGTTACGGCATTCGGATAATATTACTCTGCTGCTGGCTGCCTGAGTTTAATACTGTGCTGAGATTTGTCACGAAGGGAGACGGCGTTCGGGGAAGGGTGGAGAAAGGCCGGTCGTGGTGGACGAGCGGTTCTAGGCGCTTCAGTCTGGAACCGCGTGACTGCTACGGTCGCAGGTTCGAATCCTGCCTCGGGCATGGATGCGTGTGATGTCATTATGTTAGTTAGGTTTAAGTAGTTCTAAGTCATAGGGGACTGATGACCTTAGACGTTAAGTCCCATATTGCTCAGAGCCATTTGAACCATTTGGTGGAAAAGGATGGGGACGTCATCGCGTGATAATGTCATTACTGGTAAGGAGAACGTGTTTGTAACGTGATAAATTAGGGTGGCTGGCTTGTGAGGTAACGCATTTGCCCCTGTCATTTAGCAAACGCGACGGGCGAAGATCTTAGTGGCTCAGAATCGGCGTAGATGTATTACCGTCGTACTTTTCGCAAAGTATCATAACTGAATATCCGTATTAGTATTTATGTTCTCCCACTGATGTAATTTGAGGTAGGTTTTTGACACGACTCTTCTATTTTATACTTTCTACTCTCATGTTATTTAGCAACTGACAGCTCCCTTATCTTTCCGCACGGCATTGGTAACAATGGCGCAGCTCTGAGCCTTGTGCTCCGACAAGAAAATCTGCACCCACTCAGATGCTGTGAACCAACACCAAACTGCCATCTATGCGGAGTTTAATCCCAGAATAGCTTCAACTGGTGATGAGATAGGGGAATTACTACACCCAGAAGCGGAATGCTAACTGCGAAACCGCACCACGCATGAATAAAGAGGCTGCGCAGAGGCTAATGCTGGCAGAAAGGAGAATACCTGTACATTTGTTATTCACGAGCTGCTCGTCCTAACTGAAACTAGAGGCGCATCTCGGATTCAGGAGAATTCCACTCTCAGCTGTATTAATTAAACCATTACGAGTCCTGTCCTATGAGCACTAAAGGCTTCTGGTTACTTTCATTAACGGTTCGGTGTAAGGACCTCATTTCGGAGCAGGGAGGAATTAGTTTTCAAAGCAGCTGTTAAAATTTTTGGTGCCCGTCAGGAGGAAAGATAGTTCATTCCTGAAAAACAGGACACACACTTACCCCCTTCCTTGCAAAGCAGCCTTCCTTAAATGACACGGCCATTTACAACATCCGTCTGGATAGGAGTCAGTAGTAAATGAAACAGAGATAGTGATGCTTATACTGCATTATATTACAATGGAAGAAAAGACTATTTTGATTTTCCTCGTTGCCTAATGACGTGTGTTCAAGTAACCCGCTCAATTATTTATCTGCATGAACTCAAACTAGGCGGAGCTACACCACCGGCCATTAGAATTACAACAGGAAAAATGAGAAAGTACACGTTTGCACGTAAGCTAATGGTGCTTTTAATGTTTGTGAGATAACTGAATCACACTTTGCATATGTTGTCATTATGTTATTGTCTATAATCTGCATTTTTTCAACTTTTTGGCAAACAGATTTATCAGTACGTTGCTGCATATTTGTAGACCACTTAGTATCACACGAGGAACGATTTCTCACAGGTTACTTCGTTTATCACTTTGAAACTGTAGTAGATTAATCTTAGCACTTAGGTAAAGAAATTGGTACACCAGTTATTAAATATCAGTCGCAGAACGCTTCCAACAATTTATTAAATTTATGTCTGCGATACATAGCAATTTCTACTTCACAAAAAGTTAAATAAATTTTGTTCTAACGCACTTCGAATTTTTTTTATCAAAAGTAGCTTGTGTTATAGTACGCACAATTTCACCCGTTAATCTACTATGTTTCTTACATACCGAAAAATGGAAGTTGGGTAAAATGCAGTAAAAGGTTTCTAGTGGCATTTATACTAGAAACAAGTACCTTAATGTTGGTCATAACTGTAAAATTGGTCTTCTTAGTGTTCATGTTGCGCTTTTCGTCTAGTCTGATACTTCAGTCGTGTTCTTTTGGAAATATCTTTCTCTGATATTTAAGAATTAGCAATACGCACATCATTAATGTTCTTCAGTAGGTTTTCTATAAAACAGCATGCATGAAATCCTAGTCTTATTAACGTCCAGGTCCTACCAATGTTATAGTAATTGAACAGAAGACAGGTACCATATGAGGAAATTTTAACATTACTGTCCGACCAAAATATTTTGTTTGGATGTGTCTTCCAAATGAGGATATGAAAGCTGTTGGTCGGTATTTGTCTTCCACCATCTGTGTATTCTGTAGCAAACCTTAATTAATCCCATCGTAATTGAGTTCCCAGACTTCTATTAGCTAGAAATGTGATCTCCGATGGCAGGAAATAACAAAAAACGACAAACAATGACTGAGTTGTGTAGATAATGGGGCATAGCGCTGCGCGTTGTTCGAAACAAGATGGCTTTTACATAATTTGTAGCACGAGTTAAAGTCTGAAAATTGTGACCTTATTTCTAACATTCTACAGATTTCTCTGGTGGCAAAATAAAATTCAACATTTTTGACCGTTTACAATAATCCCCCCTTGAGGACCACAAGCGAGAAATTTGAAATTGTTACAAAGTGTACCACATATCGAAGGGATAAGCATTACAGATCAACTGCATGAAGTTCATACGAGTAATAGCATATAAATGTTGTTTGCTGGAATACAAAACACAATGGATTTCTCATTCAGAAACTGTGTAAAGTTGTTTGTGGGAAGATGATGAGAAATAGAAATTATCTACCTGCGTGCGTCGCATTCCGACAGGCTCGAGATCACCATCACCTGAGATAAAGGTTTATTGTCTCACGCTTTGGCACTCTTGTTTATATGGGTCTCATACTGTCGTGCGAATATGGAATCGTTGAGTTCCAGAGAGACGTACTCATCTTCTTGCTGAATCACACCCGTCCATGCGATTAGAGCCCGATTGGACAGACACACTGATCCCTTGAGCGTGACGTACGGCTAGATTACGTGGCTTGAATCAGGAAAGGAGCATGTTTGCACCAAGACAGGAATCCTCACAGACAGTGCGCAGAGTTCGGCAACGCCACGGTCAGCACAGCTAACAATGCTGCGACCTCCACAGACGTTCCATCAGGGAGAGGTAAGCCAACAATGGTGGGTCCTACAGCAACAATGGACAGCAGGAAAGCAGTATATCTTCTGTTCTGGCGAGTCCCGGTGATGCGCACACTGTCGCATGGTAGTGTGGCGGCTAACGTTGGCAGACTGCAGTCGCTATCGTCATGCACACCCACAATATCACGTGATGGTATAGAGTACCACTGGATGCACGACATGGACACCTATAGTTACGGCAGCATGTAGTCTGGACAGCAGTTGTTACATTTTTAATGTGTTGGGGTCTGTGGTAGTGCCATATCTTCGAGGCCCAAGTGAGATTTAAGTTTCAGCAAGGTAACGCAACGCCATACGTTACCCGTGCTGTCCTGACCCTCTGCGATATAGATAGTGGTCGACTGTTACCCTATTTAGCGCGTTCTGTACATTTCTTATGCACTGAAAACATATGGCGACGACTCTACCATCTCTCGCCAGCCACTATGATTGGCAAACTCTGGTATAGAATGAATGAAGCATGCAATTACGTATCCATGTGAGTTATAGGAGCTCAGCAGGACCCAATGCCCAGCCACACTTAAGTCTTCGTTACTACGAGAAGAGAAGCTACTTTTGCTAAATTCCATACTTTGTGAACGCCCAAAGCACTCATAAATTTAGTAGTGTAGTTTTAATACTACAAGGGACATGTTTGCAGCAAGACAGGAATCCTCACAGAGAGTGCAAAGAGTTTGGCAACACCGCGGTCAGCACAGCGAACAATGTCTATACTCAGTATGTTAAAATTCGTCAATTGCTGTAATTCCCAGAATTTCAATCTTAATAGCTGCCCATGCAGAGTGTTTCCCATTTCTTTAAATATAGCATGTGAGGAACAGTGTGGCATATACAAATGTAGAGGATATGTAAGGTAAGTTTCTTTCTGCCACGTCCGTTTGTAGGCATTCTGCTCAGTTGGTTTTCAACCAATAATACTGCCACATATACCATTAGAAGTATCTTTAATTTCACAAATAAAAACTAAAACTACCTTATACGAAATGTATGGATAAAAACCTTAACTCAAGGTCGCATAAATTACTTTATTGATAACTAGTTTCAGCTCATTGGCGAGTAATCTACAAATCTGAAACACATAAAATTGTATACAAGTTCCGTATAATAACAAAATAGTTTAATATTTAAACATCCGTTATAAGATGCATAACAATAAAAATTATTATTATTATGCAGTATGAACCTGCCACCAGCATTACACATTGTCATAATTTGTTCAGTTCATTTGCCCTTCCAAAGACACAAAAAGGTATATTTCGTAGGTGGTATGAAGTTATAGTCTTTCCTGTAACAGAATTCGTCGTGGTTGTATAATTTATAACGTTAAAATCTATCACATATACATCCAGTGCTCATATTTCCACACATCTGTTTTAATACAAGGTGACTGACAGTGATAACATGTACAAGGACCAAGTGAGGATGTAAATGTGGTGCACTACTCGCAACGCTAGATGTAGGAACAAGGAAGCCGTAAACCTTATGTCTGAAAACTGTCCATTATGTAGGGCAACTGCTCCCGAAAACAAACTGCCAAATGGCGCCACTAACAACGAATTTTTATAAAGTCCTTGCTCTATAATAAAGAAATATAACTTTAAGAATCTTCGACTACATTTACATTATATGAGATGCGAGGAGTTGTGATCAATTTCTACAGATCTGTAGTAACCTTGTATCGAACATATGCTGTTCGTTAAGTTACAAAATATCAGGACACATTAAAAGCGTATAAAATTAGTATATGGTCACAAATGAAAACAACACAATATATTAAAATATAGGAAAATATGCCCAGTGCCCAAGATGAAATAAATTATAAATCTATAACATCGCGTAATGAAGCAAAGTAATACTGTAACCCGAAGTGCAGATATCACGTAGTTACAGTGATATGAGCACCTATAATAAAAACAAGGAAAAAAACTGGATAAAACCTAAGTTGTACAATTGGGCCATTAGATTTTATAATAATGAGGGATCGAAGATTGAACTTCAGGAATGTAATCATGTTTAATTATGCCTAGGTCCTTGTTATACAATAACACATACAGTGCATGACAAAATACAAGTTAAGCGGTGAGGTATTAGCTTTATTTTTGTTTAATTTGTAATGTATGGTCTTGAGGTCAGTCATATTCGAAAATCGATATCCAGGAGACGTAGACATATACATAATCCAATTGAAACTTAAGATTTAGCATCAGACGTGTCCAAGCCCGAAGCAAGTGTCAGTGCGCCCCTAGAAGTGAGCATGTATCACAAGATCGGAAATAATCCATAAAATTCCATTTATGTGAAGTTGTGATAAACTGAATACTTTCAATTTAAGACTCCCACCACACGATGCTGTTCTGCCTTTAGTCCATCCCGACATTATCATTGCCGCCCATGCTATACTACAACCCTCAGAGTGTCGTTCTTATAGCCGACCAACCCGTCAGATACACTGGTCTTTTATCTTACGGCTACTTCAGTTGCAACTGCGAAACTAGGGACTTGGAGACGCATAATGAAATTAATTTACGGAAGAAAATGAAAAATTATGTTTTATTTCTGTACAATTCTAGTTGCATACACAACGACGTTCCGAGGAAGATAACGCATAGTTCTTGTGCTTCATAAAAAAGAAGGGAACAGCTGGAGTTATATAATTTTCTAACCTAAGGTAGGTACCAAGTATAATCAGCGTTATGTGTGCTCACTGTTAGGAAAACCAACAAGTAATAAATACGAAACTGACACACTGCATACATTACATGTTAATTGCTATCATAATGAGCCTTATTAGATTAGATTCAGTTTTTATTCTGTAGACTCAAAAATGAGATAATTCTCGAGGATGTGGAACATGTCAGAAAGTATTACACAAAAAAATGGCATTTGAGTATAGTACTTACTACCCTGATCGTTCATCAGGAGATTCTCGAACTACGTGAATATAATTCGGTAAACTGGAACAGCTAATATTTACAGAACTAACACGCTGTCAGAATGAAACATTGTTATGCACTACGCTTGTGTATGATACAGACAAGGTCAAATAATCCCTTACACTACTATTGAAGCTCTGAATCATCAAAGGATGGGCATGTGCCGGCGTAAAGAAAATATGAAGAAATGGGTTATATCAGTACTGACTAACGCAGTGAATGTGGCGAACTCCAAAGTGCACGATCTATAGAAAGTAGAATGAACAGTGCACCTCAGACGACTAGTTTACAGCGAATAATAAGGATATTCAGACTGCTGTTCGCAGGACTAATTTTGGAGTCTGAACACCTGATAACCTTTATGGACACTGTGATGTCACCGCCAGACACCACACTTGCTAGGTGGTAGCCTTTAAATCGGCCGCGGTCCGTTAGTATACGTCGGACCCGCGTGTCGCCACTATCAGTGATTGCAGACCGAGCGCCGCCACACGGCAGGTCTATAGAGAGACATCCTAGCACTCCCCCCAGTTGTACAGCCGACTTTGCTAGCGATGGTTCACTGACAAAATACGCTCTCATTTGCCGAGACGATAGTTAGCATAGCCTTCAGCTACGTCATTTGCTACGACCTAGCAAGGCGCCATTATCAGTTGCTATTAATATTGTGAATCATGTAACGGCAAGACCGACGTTCACCATTAATGGATTAAAGTTAAGTATTCCTCCAGCTACGTCCGTTTTTCTACATGCTAATTTCCCTTTCCTGTTCCAGACCTCACGCCAACCTGCGTGAGCTACAACGCGTGCCTTTCGGCTTCCTCTAATATTCCTGGGTTGGCTCTCCGGGCAATCCACAACAGACACCATTTTCATTACACATGACATATTGTAGTAATATTGAATGCATTTTTATTGTGTTATTTTTGTCGTGTTAACTATGTTGTTTTAATACTGCATATTACAATTTTATTTGATAATTTTATTGTTTCTATTCCGTGGTGCGTTGGGAAAGAATAAATAAGTATGCAAAAAGGAGATGACGTATGTAGAACAGAAGACGAGCGAGGTTGACGGAAGGGAACCAAATTAAAGAAAAAATTCTCACTTAGAGCGATCTTGCCCACAGAGAGTTCTCACACTTCCCTTCTTTACTCTCTTCACTGCACTGTGGGTCAGACTACCGAGACTGTCAAATGTCCTAAACTGGACATTCAAAATACCATCGGGTAGGCTGTGGATATTTTTGATGAATTTTATTTATAGCTGTTCAATTATTACAAACATTGACCTTTGAAGTATTTTAGAACGTTTCCGCATCACTGAAACAGAGAATTCGTTGTTTCACAGATCAGCATGAAGGATAAAATAAAAGACATGACAAACTATCAAAAATACTTCATTGGAAACCCTTTTAGAAGCAAACATGCCGGAACGTTTGGAAAGACTTACTTCGCAGTCTCCATTCCGTGCACCGATAAAGGATACTTCGAATACTGACGTACAATCAAAATCATCTTTGTCTGGATTTATCCAGTGTGGACCCACTACAAAAAAGCGAAAGCTGAACTGAGTGTAGTACATGCCAAAAGTACGTACAACTCGAAAATGAGGTGAAATTATGCCTAACTTGCGAAAGTTGTGTAGTACTTTCACCAAATGTTACGAAGAACTGTTACGAGTAAATATTAGCATTTAAATTTAATTAAATGAAACTCGTCCACTGTAAGCACGTTCATGTGAATCAGAAAAAAATAAATTGGGATTAGCTGCTTCTGCCAGCTGGTCCCTCGCTCGAGAGTGTACAGTAGTGTTATCGACGCTTTCCGGGAATGTTATGGTCTGTTTATTTAGCTGAGTGTAAAATTTTAATATTAAGGTTTCTGGATGCGCATATTATAAATTAGATAATGAATAATTTTATGTCGCTGTTTATAGAGCCGATATGTTCTTCTAATTTAATACTTCATGTCCAGCCATGCATACTTTATTTGTTAAGTGGCATATTAAATAAATGTCATTACAGATTGGATCCATCTTATTCTGAGCAGTCCTAGTGGTGGTATTCTAATGTTCGGTCATTTTAAAGACTAGCATTGCTGCACATCTACATCGTTTTCATTACCAGCAAATATTAAAATATGCAACTCGCAAATATCACTTAACATATGATGCCACTTGCGTTCCAAGAATAATATGCCACGACACGTTGCATACCGTTATTGGCATTCATTTGCGAGATTGTTATCTCCGATAGGCGCCAAATGATAGGTCTACAGCGCTGATACCACGCAGTCTGACCAAGGCATTAAACGCCTGTGTGGGTATGGAACGTGCTGGTGCGTATTACAGCATCGGAAAACTAGGTCAGAACGGCCGCGGAGTCTGGCGGTGCGGTGCTATAACAAGATACCAAGCCTCGTTCAGTGCACTAATGCTCAATCCCTGCAAGTCCTTTAACTGGGCTAATACTGCCCAACGGCTCGTCAGAAGCAGAAGAAAGGCCGCTGCTATACAACAGAGGGGGTTAGCTGGGCGTTGACGGCTCCACAGTTGCGGCTTCTTGTGGCAGCTCTGAGAGGTACTGAGATAATTAGGTCAGTGCTGCGATAACTATCGAACAGCCCCATCGTGAGTCGAGTTTCATCACGAGGTATGAGCGCTGGCGCTCGCTTCCACGTAAGTATGTGTATGTTTGTGTGTGTGTGTGTGTGTGTGTGTGTGTGTGTGTGTGAGAGAGAGAGAGAGAGAGAGAGAGAGGGACAGAGAGAGAGAGAGGGAGTATGAGTGTGTGACAGCGACAAAGAGAGAGAGAAGAGAGAGAGTGAGAGAAGACATAGAGACAGTGACAGACAGAGAGAAAGAGAGAGAGAGACAGTGCAAATGTCTAACCTATAACCACTCATGTTAGAACAAAATATCAAAACCAGAATTTTGCAGTCATGTATCTAGAGAGTATTTAATTACTGGACCTAAGAAATCACTATTACTGTGGCGATCATTCAATAAAGCTTTTAAGATACAACTAACGGTCAGATGGCATTTCTGAATGAATGATCCCCTATAGTTACATGCAGTATGTGAATGTGTGTTACCCATACCTGCTCTGTTCTGGTGTGCTGAATCACTGAGCTATTCTAACTATTCACGTCGATAAGACGTTTGTTACCTCCCACCTACCCATTATTACAATTTTAAATGCCAGTAGTATAGAAACGTATTGTGGACTGGTTGGCGTAACAGAGTACCAGAAAGGCCACTAGTATTGACACTGAAAAATACGCAGACTGACAAAATAAGTTAAGCAACCGGAAGCTATGGTGGGATGTCAATGTAACTACACTCGAGAGCCAAAGAAACTGGTACACCTGCCTAATATCATGTAGGGATCCCGTGAGCACACATAAGTGCCGGAATACGACTTGCCATGGATTCGGCTAATGTCTGAAGTAGTTTTGGAGAGAACCGACACCGTGAATCCTGCAGGCAAGAGTAGAAGGTGGAGGAGATGCCTTCTGAACAGCGCTTTGCAAGGCATCCCAGATATGCTAAAGACTGTTCATGCCTTGGGAGTTTGGTGGCTAGCGGAAGCGTTTTAAATCAGAAGAGTGTTTCTGGAGACACTCTGTAGCAATTCTGGACGTGTGGGGTGTCGCAATGTCCTGCTGAAATTACCCAAGTCCGTCGGAATGCAAAGTGGACATGAATGGATGCAGGTGATCAGACAGAATGCTTACGTACGTGTCACATGTCAGAGTCATATCTAGACGTATCCGGTGCCCATATCACTCTAACTGCACATGCCCCAAACCATTACGGAACCTCCTCCAGCTTGAACTGTTCTCTGCTGACATGCAGCGTCCATGGATTCATGAGGTTGTCTCCACATCCATCCGCTCGATACAATTTGAAACGAGACACGTCGGACCAGACAACATGCATCCAGTCATCAACAGTCGATTGTCAGTGCTGACGAGCCCAGGCAAGACGTAAAGCCTTGTGTCGTGCAGTCATCAAGGGTACACGAGTGGATCATCGATTCCGAAAGCCCATATCGATGATTTTCGTTGAATGGTTCGTATGCTGACACTTGTTGATGACCCAGCATTGAAACCAGCAGTAATTAGCGGAAGGGTTGCACTTCTGTCACGCTGAACGCATCTCTTCAGTCGTCGTTGGTCCCGTTCTCATACAATTTTTTTAGAGCAGCAGCGAAGTCGGAGATTTGATGTTTTACCGGTTTCCTGATATTCACGGTACACTTGTGAAAAAGCCGTTCGGGAAAATCCCCACTTCATCGCTCTCTAGGAGACGCTGTGTCCCATCGCTCGTGCGTCGACTATAACACCACTTTTAAACTCACTTACATCTTGATAACCAGCCACTGTAGCAGCAGTAACCGATCTAACAACTGCGCCAGACATTTGTTGTCATATGTAGTTGATGCCGACCGCAGTGCCGTATTCTGCCTGTTTACATATCTCTGTATTTGAATACACATGCCTATTCCAGTTTCTCTGGCGCTTCAGTGTAGTTCCGTGCGCACAACATCGATGAATTCATAAATGATCAGAGTTGCAGTTCTGTGTCATACAACTGTCACCAGGATGCGTTAGTGTGTCCTGTGTTTGGTGTTGCTATCTGGCTATGTGGGGTTTCAAGAGGCATGAAGAACGTCATGTGCTGAGTGGTCACTATGAGTGACACAGAGATCTTGCGTTGTCACCACATACCGAAGTTTGATAGTGGCCTCATTGTGATGGTCGATCTGGTGAGCTGGTGAGGATTCGCAAATGACAGTGCCATGGTGGTGGATGGAATGGGAATGAGAGGACAGGTGTACTCATCGTCAAGGTTACCGTCTGCCACACCTGACCAACGCAGGTGAGGAACGCTATACTGTGCACCAAGGACATTGTAACACCTTCATATCTGCACCTACCACCCAACAACAACTAATGGACTCCCTGAACCATTATGTGTTATCTTGCGCCATTGGTTGGAGATTAGCAGCAGCCGGACTTCCAAATTATTATCACATGCTTAGGCTGCCCTTAACATCACAACACGAACGGCAGCTTCTGGAGTTGTGTCGTGACTGTGAAGGATGAACTACTTATGAATGGCATGTCTCTAGCGATGAATCGCGTTGCCACACAACCCTAGATGACCGTCGTTGGCTGGTATAGCGGAGACCTGGGGAGAGACCCACCCCCTACCAAATCCATCACATTTCTTGGAGAGTCACGGCAATTTTGCTCCTGGCTTCATAGTGCGGCGGGCCTTCAGATGTGATTTCGGGCCACATGCATCGTGGGTCCTAGTGCATTGTATCTCAGTCGGCACTATCGTGCAGCCATATTTCTACAGGACAATGCTCTTCTACACATGGCATCTTAGCCTATGAACTGTACGTATGATGTTCAAGTACCACCCTGGGCAGCAGGATCCCGAGATCAGTGCCAAAGAGGACATGTGTGGGTCCAGCCTGGACATCAGCTCCGCTCTAGAGCCAGTATCCAGAATATTATTGACCAGTTACAACTGTTGTGTGCTATCTTTGGGTCAAGAGTGGATAAAATGGCTTTATGACACCCAAATGTATCAGTGCGTGTATTCAGGCCAGAGTATATATACTGATAAGTCCGCTCATGGTGTCAATTCGACTGTGTTTTGTAATCACTGCAGTAACATCACATACCTTCTCACCACGTGATATTTCATTTTCTTTCCTCCGGTTCTGCGTACTTCACTTGTTTTGTCAGTTAGTGGCAATTAGTACATAACTGTACGAGGTAAGTTAGGCAACGTCAAATACAAGATAGGAGAACAGCAGAACAATCGGAGGAAGGAAGGAAGGAAGATTGGGTTTAACATCCCGTCGACGTCCACAGGACAGTCCACCATACAGAAAAGTCTAGACACATTCCATCAGATTTTTGGAAAAATAGATAGAAAACGCAGATACGTTCGAGAAGAATATCACAATCACCGTAACAGATCATGCAACCAAACGTACTGGGTACAAAAATTAAGAAAATTCAAGATACTTTCATAGGATTCAACGATCTAGAAAATGAGTTTGCGAATGTAAAATGGTACAAGATGTTTGAAATTTCAATAGAAGTGTGAACTACAGTTACAAAAGGCGTGTATACAAGATCTATAAGAATCAAGAAAGGACAATAATGATTGAGGACCAAAAGTAAAGTGCTTTGATGAAAAGTGTTTTCGCCTATCTCTTATACTATCGGATCTGTATATGGAAGACGCAAAGACGGAAAGAGAAGATAGGTTCAGGGATTGGACTAAAATCTAAAGTGAGAGAATTCGCTGACTTCATTGCTGTTCTCCGTCAAAAGCGAGAACAAACTACAAGACTTAATGAATGGAATTACCCGTTTATTGACCACAGAGCATAAGTTGAGAGTAAACCGAAAAAACGGGGGAGTAATGAGACTCAAAAAAGAATTAGTGAACAAGTAAAGGTCAAAGCTGTGTAACACTAAGTGGATGAAGTGAAAAAATTTTACCACACTGGAAGCAAAACAACGTATTACGGATGAAACAAAAAAAGGAAAATACAATGGGCGAAGGGCATAGCAGACCAAAAGAAGTCTACTAGAACAAAACATCGACATCAATCTGAGGAACAAATTTCTGAAAATGTATAGTTGGAGCACAAAGCGTTGTATGCAAATGAGACGTGAAGTGTGGGGAAACTGGAAAAGGCGAGAATCAAAGCAGTTTGTATACGGTTCAATAGAAGAGTATTAAAACTAAGCTGGACTGATTAGTAAGAAACGGCATGTACAGAAATATGAGGAAAACATTGACAAGAAAGACGGGTAGAATGATAGGATATGCGTTAAGAGACCCAGAAACGACTTTCATGATATTCGATGCTGCTGTGGTGCGTAAGAAATGTATGGGAAGGCAGAAAATGTAATATGTGCATCAGATAATTCAGAACGTCGAGAGTGAGATTTCACTTTGCGATGAAGATGTTGGAACAGAAGAGGCCACCTGAAACCAGTCAGATGAATGATAATTCAGAAAAAGAGATAACACTAAAGTGGCATAAACTGTTTGAAAAGGATATTGTGAGTGTTCTAAATCCTTCACCGTGTCAGTAATTTACTATTTTTTCCCACTTTCCTTATGTCTATTCTTTTCAAACGCTTCGAGTCTCTTCCGTTCATTCAGGTTTTCCCGCAGTCCATGTTTCACTGCTGTAAAATGCTGTGCTCCAAACTTTCATTCTCAGAAATTTCTTCCTTAAATCAAGGACTATGTTTCATAGAGTAGAGTTCCCTTGGACAGGAGTGCCATGCCCTCTTTGCTGGTGCTAGTCTGTTTCTTGTGACCTCCTTGCTTCGCCCATAACTTTGCTTTCTAGGTAGCAGAATATCTTAACTTCATCAGCTCTGTGATCACCAGTACTGACGTTATATCTCTTGCTCTTCTCATCTCAGCTACTTCTCATTACCTTCATCTTTCTCCAATATACTCTCAATCCATAGTCTGTACTCATTAGACTGTTCATTGCATTCCAAAAATCATACAATTCTTGTTAAGTTTCACTGAAGATAGCAATGTCATCAGCGAAACTTATTATTGATATTCTTTCACTTAAAATTTTGAATCTCGTTTCCATCTTCCTTATATTTCCATTATTGCATGTTCGATGTGTGGCCTGAAAAGTAGGGGTGAAATTCTACATCCCTGTCTTGTACCTTTTTAAATCCGAGCACTTTGTTCTTTGTCTTCTTCTATCACTGTTCTTCGTGATTCTTGTACATATAGTGTCTTCCCCTGTAGCTTACCCCTATTTCTATCAGAATTTCAAACAATTGCACCATTTTACATTGTCGTACGATTTTTCCGGGTCTAAAGATACTATGAACATGTCTTTATTTTTCTTCCGTCTTGCTTCCATCATGAACCTTGATAACAGAACTGTATCTCTGGTGACTTTAAGTTTCCTAAAGCCAAATTGATCATCGCCCAAGAAATTCTTAATTTTGTTTTCCATTCTTCAGCATATTATTCTTGTCAGAATATTGGATGCATGACATGAATTGTTAAGTTGATTGTGTACTAATTCTCACACTTGTCGGCTCTTGCTATATTCGGAATTGTATGGATGGTTTTTTCCAAAAGTCTGATGTATACCTCACACGTTCTACCGACCGACGTGAACAGTCGTTTTGTTCCCACTTCCCCACAATGATTTGATAAATTCCGATTGAATTTTAGTATCCCTTCTGCTTCATTTGGTCCTAAGTCGTCCTAAACTCTTTGTTCTGATTCGAATACTGGATTCCCTACCACTTCGCTGTTGCCTACTATTCCTGCCTGTACTATCTCGTCATCAGACAAGTTCCACCCCACTCCCAACCCCTCATAGATGCCTTCATTGTACTCTTTCCACCTGTGTGCTCTCTCCTCTGCACTTAACATCAGTCTAATTTTATCAAAAGTTGTTTTGACGTTTCTGTATGCTCAGACAATTCTCCCAACGATAATTTCTTTGTTGATTTCTTGAAATATTTCACGCAGCCATTTAGCCTTAGCTTACCCGCACTTCCTATTTATTTCATTCGTAAGTGACTTGTATTTCTTTATTCCCGAATTTTCCTGACCATATTTGTACTTCCTTCTTTCGTCGATCAACTGAAGTATTTCATCCGGGCCGGCCGGGGTGGCCGAGCGGTTCTAGGCGCTACAGTCTGGAACCGCGAGACCGCTACGGTCGCAGGTTCGAATCCTGCCTCGGGCATGGATGTGTGTGATGTCTTTAGCAGAATACGGCGCTGCGGTCGGCGACGCCTATATAGGACAACAAGCAATTGTTAGATCGGTTACTGAAAGTGGTTCAAATGGCTCTGAGCACTATGGGACTCAACTTCTGAGGTCAATAGTCCCCTAGAACTTAGAACTAGTTAAACCCAACTAACCTAAGGACATCACAAACATCCATGCCCGAGGCAGGATTCGAACCTGCGACCGTAGTAGATCAGTTACTGTTGCTACATTGGCAGGTTATCAAGACATAAGTGACTTTGAACGTGGTGTTAATAGTCGCGCATGAACGATGAAACACAGCATCTCCGAGGGAGCGATGAAGTGGGGATTTTCCCGTACGGCTTTTTCACAAGTGTACGGTGAATATCAGGAATTCGGTAAAACATCAAATCTTCGACATCGCTGCGGCTCGAGAAATATTCTACGAGAAGGAGACCAACGACGACTGAAGAGACTTGTTCAGCGCGACAGAAGTGCTGCCATTCCGCAAATTTCTGTACATTTCAGTGCTGGGCCTTCACCAAGTGTCAGTGTGCGAGCCATTCAACGAAACATCATCGATGTGGGTTTTCGGAGCCGAGGGCCCACTCGTGTACCCTTGATGTCTGCACGACTCAAAGCTTTGCGCCTTACCTGGGCCCGTCAACACCGACACACTATTGTTGACGACTGGAAGCATGTTGTCTGGTCTGACAAGTCTCGTTTCAAATTGTATCGAGCGGATCTACGTGTATGGGAATGGAGACAGCCTCATGAATCCATCGTCCCAGCATGTCAGCAGGGGCCTGTTCAAGGTGGTGGAGGCTCTTTAATGGTGTGAGGCGTTTGCAGTTGGAGTGATATGGGACCCTTGATACATGTAGATACGACTCTGACAGGTGAGGCGTACGTAAACATCCTGTCTAATCACCTGCATCTATTCATGTCCATTGGACATTCAGACGAACTAGGGCAACTGCAGCAGCACAATGCAACATCCATAAGTCCAGAATTGCTACTGAGTGGCTCCAGGATCACTCTTCTGAGTTTACAGACTTCCGCATGCCACCATACTCCCCAACGTGAATAATATTGAGCATATCTGAGATGCGTGGCAATGTGCTGTTCAGAAGAGATCTCCGCCCCCTCGTACTCTTGTGGATTTATGGACAGCCCTGCAGGATTTATGGTGTCAGTTCCCACCAGCACTACTTCAGATATTAGTCGAGTCCATGCCACATCGTGTTGTGACACTTTGGCTTGCTCGCGGGCACTCCGCGATATTAGACAGGTGTACCAGTTTATTTGGCTCCTAAGTGCGTAAGGCAATAAAGATAGAACTACTTTGGACCTTTGTTAAGGGATAAAATGGGATTGAGCGTATGGCATTGCTGGCCGGAGGCCCATCCGGGGAAGTTCGGCTGCCAAGTGCATGTCTAACTGCAGTCGACGCCACGTTGGTCGACTTGCGCTCCGGTGATGAGGATGAAATGATGAGGAGGACAACACAACACCCAGTCCAGGAGCTGAGAATATCTGCAACTCGATCGGCAAACGAACCCGAACCCTCTGCACGGGAGACAAGCAAGTTACCACCCAGCTAACCAGGCGGACTTCTTATGGGAAATGGCTATTAAATGGTGTTCAGTGAACCTAACGGTAATCAGACTATGGAACGAATTGTTCAGTAATGTATGGTAATTCCTGGCCACTAAAAGTGTAAATATCAAACGCGTAGAGGAACAAGGACAAATAAGTGTGATCAAAGCGCAAACCAGAATACGGTTTTTGATCGTAGTGTTGCTCTCTCCATCGTCCGTGTAATAAGAGGAATGTATTGCTATAAACAGATGATGACTAGAAACATGGTTTTCTAATATTTGAGTATGTTGGTAACTGTTTATGCACATTTATAGTATTCTTGTCCCCGAGGTGTTTGTGAAAACTAAAACATGTAAGGACAACAGCTGGCAGCGTGTGCGAAACGCTTTCCGTAGCTTTGAAAACAGAGTTAAAGCGCAAAAAGGTGTTGCAGCCGCATTACTGCATACATTTGGAGCGCGCAGGGGAAAAAAGTCGTGTGTATTGTGCCTATAGTCTGCAGTGGACAACAAAGAGAAAGTGACAAAACCACAACAGTTAATTGTCAAAAGCAGTCTTCGTGCAAACAGTGCTCTGCGAGATTCATTTTGGTTCTCACGCAGTATGTACCAACAGCGTTGTAATTAAGTCTTTTGTCACAAGTACGATTCAAAATCCAGTCGCTCGAGTGCTGTGGTGTGTGATTCACTGCAGTATACTTACGTCGGTATTGCAAGTCTCCCTTAATGGTTTGTGGCATCGGATAAAGTTTTACACAAGTGATGAAATGTCGAGGGCTATTATGTTGACTCTTAATTGCTACCCATAAAGCTTTTATCCATCGTAATAACGAGGCAACAGTGTTATTAATTAAGATAACGAATGAATGACTTTGTGTGACTGAAATTTAAGTCGCTTTCTAATTATGTTTTTAATTGTGTTGTGATCAAATGATAGTGCCACAAGTCTGTAGCTTGGTTATTTCGGTTAACTTTCATATCCTGAAAAGATTATGTCAGAAATTATTCGTGCACGTTTTACTTATATAGGTACTGGAGACATTAAAAAAATCACAAAATTGGTAAATTTTGCTGATGTGACGCTACCATTCAGACTGGGGAAGGAAATGATACAAACGACTGAAGTCATGAAAAGTACAGCGAGCTAGGACTGCTCATAAGTGAATAAAAGAAATATTGGCATTTGGCAGTCGGGAATTGGTTATGTAGGGCACGATATTCAGAGAAGATACATCATGCGCAATAGGAATCACAGGGAGCCATCAACCGAAAATCGTCTTTACTGCAGTCTTAATCAACATTCGAAATCACGTCGGTTGTGAAGAAAATGCAATTTCCACCTATACAAAACTTCAGTGCGATACATAGTGATTCATGAACGTGAAAGATAGTCTCTTTCTTTTTTACCAAAAAAACATCACAAAAACTCGTATACTTTCGGAAGTTACTTAATTTGCACTACCAGTTTCCGAATCTCAGCAGTCCCATCTTCAGCCCAATATGCACTCCATGTATACAGAATCAGATACACGGATGCATACATAACCGGAGCCATCAAAGCCTGGATTCCGTCAATTTTTTAGGGAGTGTTTTGTGGAGTCCGCACTGCTCGTGTGCTCAGCTGCTATCAAGTCGTCCAAGTACACACTCCACAAAAAATTCACAGAAAACCGGCATCTATGGCTCTGGCTATACACGAATCGATGTATCTGACTCTCTGCACATGGAGTCACAGGGCCTTGAAGATGGCGTTATTGAGATGCTGAACCAGGTCGTGTAAGAAAATAATAATTTTTGAAACATGTGAGTGACGATTTTTCTTTGGAAAATATCTGACTGGCCACTGTCCCATATCTACTACGGATCAACAGAGACTGAAAGGTAGAGTATCCGAAAATTTGGTTACAACCATCTACTCATTCTTGAAAGAAAAGTTAGAAGAAATTCATTGGCCGAGCACAGGATAATCGGGGACCTAGCACCATCACGAGCTAGAGAAATTATAATAACTGTAGGAACGAAATATCGTGTTCGTCGTGGACGTAATAAAGGTCAACCGTCTTAGATGCTGTGATGTGGCATTGGGTTTTAAACGGGCTCGAATTTTGCCACATGGAAGGAGACTACCCAGAAAACGGAGAAAGCCATGCATGGAGAAGACGGTCTGAGGCTTAAGCGTAAGGGAGCGGAGTGACGACCAAAACAGGGGACAGGAGCGAGTGGAGTAGCAGTCTTGTAGCATTACGCGGTCCCCTGTGTCTCATGGAGTATTGATAAGATGGCTGATTACGTATTTATATTTTTTATTTATTTATTTATTGTTCCGTGGGAAAAAATTAAGGAGAAGTCTCCATGATCATGGAACGAGTCAATACATGAAATTGTAACACGATAGTAGAAACAGATGAAATGAAATATAAAAAAAAAAAACATATTCAGGCGACAAGTCGTAAGTTTAAATACAGAAAATCAACAACGTAACACTGGAGTTTGCTTAATTTTTTAAGCGCTTCCAGGAGCTCGTCGACAGAATAGAAGGAGTGAACCATGAGGAAACTCTTCAGTTTAGACTTAAAAGAGTTTGGACTACTGCTAAGATTTTTGAGTTCTTGTGGTAGCTTATTGAAAATGGATGCAGCAGAATACTGCACTCCCTTCTGCACAAGAGTCAAGGAAGTGCATTCCTCATGCTGGTTGGATTTCTGCCTAGTATTAACTGAGTGAAAGTTGCTAACTCTTGGGGATAGGCTAATATTGCTAACAACACACGACATTAAACAAAATATAAACTGTGAGGGCAATGTCAGAATTCCCAGACTATTGAATAGGGGTCGACAAGAGGTTCTCGAACTTACACCACATATAGCTCGAACAGCTCGTTTTTGAGCCAAAAATTCCCGTTTTGAATCAGAAGAATTACCCCAAAAAATAATACCATACGACACAAGCGTATGAAAATATGCGAAGTAGACAACTTTTCGTTGTTAAAGTGTCACTTATTTCAGATACTGTTCTAATGGTAAGTAAAGCAGCATTTAGTTTCTGAACAAGATCCTGGACATGGGCTTTCCACAACAGCTTACTATCTATCCGAACGCCTAGGAACTTGAACTGTTCCGTCTCGCTTACAATATGCCAATTCTGTCTGATCAAAATATCGGTTCTTGTTGAATTGTGAGCTAGAAACTGTAAAAACTGAGTCTAACTGTGATTTAGCATCAAATTATTTTCCACAAGCAACGAACGTATTTTATGAACTACATTATTTGATACTGTTTCAATATTACACACAAGATCTTTCACTACCAAACTGGTGTCATCAGAAAACAGAAATATTTTGAATCACCTGTAATACTAGAAGGCATGTCATTTACAATGAGAAACAGCAGTGGCGCCAGCACAGACCCTTGGGGAACGCCCCACTTAACAGTGCCCCATTGGGACTGAACATCACTGCCACTCTCAATATTGCGGAGAATTACCTTCTGCTTTCTGTTCTTAAAGTAAGAGGAGAAGTAATTGTAAGCTACTCCCCTTACTCCATAATGGTCCAACTTCTGCAGTACTATTTTGTGGTTGACACAGTCAAAAGCCTTCGTTAAATCAAAGAAAACACATAGCGTCCATAATCTTTTATTTAATCCGTCCAAAACCTCACAGAGAAAAGAGAATATAGCATTTTCAGTTGTTAAACCATTTCTAAAACCACACTGAACATTTGACAGCAAATTATGTGAATTTAAATGCTCCAGTAACCTTGTATATACAACCATCTCGATAACCTTAGCAAACACCGATGGCATAGAAATAGGTCTAAAATTGTCAACATTAACCCTGTCTGCCTTTTTATAAAGTGGCTTCACTACCGAGTACTTTAATAGGTCAGGAAGCTGACCACTCCTAAAGCAAAAGTTACAGATATGGCTAAGTACTGGGCTAACACACATACAACAATACTTCAGTATTCTGCTAGATATCCCGTCATATCTATGGGAGTTCTTGGTCTTTAATTATTAACTCAATCTCCCTCTTGTCAGTATCATGGAGGAGCATTTCAGGTAACAGTCTGGGAACACTTTTTTCTAAGAGCACTATATGATTCCCTGTTGGGACTAGGTTTCTATTCAGTTCACCTGCTATATTCAGAAAGTGATTAATAAATACTGTACATATATGCTACTTATCAGTAACACGGACTTTCCCACTACGCACTGATTCCGTATCCTCGACCTGTCTCTGCAGGCCAGCCACTTCCTTTACGACTGACCATATGGTTTTAATTTTATCCTGAGACTTAGCTATTCTATCTGCATACCACATACTTTTTGCCTTCCTAAAACCATTTTCAAGCACCTTACAATACTGTTTATAATTTAGATTTTGACTGTTTCTAACGTTTTGATATAATTGCCACTTTGTTCTACAAGATATTCTTATCCCTCTAGTCAGCCACCCAGTCTGCCTGTTTGTGCTAGTACCCTGTTTTGAACGTTCTAACGGAAAGCAACTTTCAAAGAGCACGAGAAAAGTCTTGAGAAAAGCATTATATTTAACGTCTACTGTAGCAGCGCTATAAACATCTTGCCACACTTGTTCCCAGACAAGGTTTACAAAGGTCTCTACAGCAACTGGATCAGCTTTCCTACACAGCTGATGACTATATTTAACGCGTGTTGCAGCACAAAAATGTTTTAGAGTTAAAATTTGTGCATCATCATCTGAAAGGCCATTCACCTTTTTGCTAACAGACTTCCTTCTAGTAATGAGGAATGAACAAAAATGTAGTCTATGGTTGTTCCACTGTTCCCTTGCACTCTCGTTGGAAAGAATACGGTTTTCATAAGATTATATGAATTAAGGAGGTCTACCAGCATCATCTTCCTTGCACAATCACTTATACAATTAATACTGAAGTCACCACATTTAACTAACTTTTTGTTTTTACTATAAAGTGAACCAAGAACCTCCTCTAGCTTTAGCAAAAATGTTGTGAAATCGGAGTCTGGGGATCTATAAATAACAACAGTTAGAAGTTTAGCTCCATTAAATTTAACCACACCTGCACAACACTCAAACACCTTTTCAGTGCAGTACTTTGAAACATCAATTGACTCAAATGGGATGCCGTTTCTCACATACATGGCTAATCCCCCACACCGCAAAGAGCTCCTCGAAATGCTGCCAGCCAACCTGTATCCTGGTAAAGGAAGCCTCTGAATTATCTCCTTATTTAAGAACTGTTCAGATATACCAATAATTTCCGAGTCAACATCTGTAAGCAGTTCACTAACTTTATCTCTAATACCTTGTATATTTTAATGAAATATACTAATTCCCTCATTACTCGGATACCTAAGCTTTGTCAAAAGTGGTTCCTTTGTTAGAGAGACTTCCCTTAAGCAGAAATACCTATCAGCTGACTTCAATCTACAAAAGGTGCAGCTCTAACACCCACTACTGCAGGATTTTTCCCATGGGTGATCCCACCAACCCCACCTATGCTGTCCCCTATAAGCTTTGCCAACCTCCCCTTCCCATACTTGTTGAGGATCAGGCCATGTCTAGTGAAACCCGTCCTGCTGACAGACTCCACCGACACCACTGAAATGTGACCCATGCTTTCTGTCATCAGCGCACCCCCAAGTCTCATGTTATTACGCCTGACGGCTGTATTAAGATGAGGCCGGTCGTGACGCTGAAACAGTTCTACAAAATGCACATTCGTGTTGCCAGTCTGAGTGGCTATCTTTTCCAGGTCACCATCTATGTCATACTCCCCATCCCTATCAATACTATTACCAGCCCCACCCACAATCACTACTAGATCCTCTTTAGTAAAATCCCTACATAACCCCACTATGTTAACAGTCACCTGAGCCAATCCTGCATTAGGCTTCACAATGCTGGTGACCTGGTACTCACTCCCCAGCACTTCCTGCAACTGCTGGCCTACACCTCTGCCATGAGAACTACCTAACAGCAGAACCTTCTTCTTCCTCTTCGACTTTGCAACTGTCCTAGCCACCGTAGCTACTGAGGTCTGCTGCATACTTCCTACATCTACGGCTACTAGAGATTCCTCTCCACTAGACTCTGACAGTTGGTCATATCTATTGTAAACCCCAATAGTAAAAGTATCTGAAAATCTTCTTCTCCTAGCAGATTTCTTGCCAACAGCCAGCTCCCATTCCCGAACCCCCTTCTCCCTCCTCATCCTATCTAGCTCCTCCTATGCGTTTTTCAACTGCACCTGAAGGGCACAGATCTTACGCTCCTGCTCCTCTATCAACTTACTCTTGCTACATAACCTGAGTTCCAGGAGAGGATCTCACCAGAGTGCCCACTGGCTTCCCCACTGCATTCCCCACACTGAAAATACTTCTAACAAGTCTCACACCGCAATCCACTACTCACGAACCTACGGCAAAGCCCACACTTCTCACTCATGGTAAAATTTTACAGTTATTGAAACAAGAAAACTACTTTATCTAAGTTCCGCTACTACAATAAGAAGATGATAAAAACCTGACTACAACAATCACAAACTTACTCAACAAGGGAACTAACTACTATTATTAACAGTAGTAATGAACAACAAATGTGAATATAACAAAAGACTAATACAGAAAGAGAATCAAACGGTGGCTGATTACGTATTTCGTCCTCTGATGACAGCGAACTAGCATAATACTTGACAAAAATTGTCGTACAGGTTTCAAGTGTCGTTTTGGGAGCAAGCACTATACGCTATGCCAACTGCGATTGATCAGGGGATATGGTTCGAGAGAGAAATGGGCGAAACCCTTCTCCATCACGTCTCTCACAACCAGACTGTGGCACCGACCAGCAGGTATGAGCAAATAGAGCAATGCGAGGTGATTAAGCACAAAGGTATCGCTTTCATGAAGAAACAACTGTGAGAAAATTAGCTTTATAATATCCTGTGGGTACAATGAAAAAAAAAAACATATTCCCTGGACGCACAGTGCCCTACCGAGAGGGTGGCACAGATGTATGGGACTGGATTCACATTCTGAAAAGCGGTGGTTCATAGCCCTAGTAGGTGCTCAGTAGTTCGCTCAGATCTTTCAAGGCGAATGCCGGGATTGTATCGTTGAGGAGGACACGCGTGACTCCATTCCCCCATTCCTCCCAGATGCGAGCGTAATTATCTAGTCGACGCCGAAACGTAAACTCAGATCCTCATTTCATTACACACCCTTCCATGATAAATTCATATCAGTATTTGAAAAAAGCTTTCCACGTAATGTAATCAGACGAGATGTTAAACAGCCATATAAGAAACCATAGCTCATTGAGGGGATTAAAGTATGTTGTGAAAGGTAAAGGGAAATGTATCTTTTGGCAAGAACAACTAGAGGCCCTGCAGTACTACTCAAAATTACTAAGAAAGGTTAATAAAAAATCAAGAAATATGCACATAATGTCAGAAGTCAGTACATCTGACAACAAAGTTAGTGCTGTTTGAAATATAGTGAAACAAGAGATAGGAAAATCAGCCACAGAAGAGAATAACATTACTATTGAATTTACTGGAAGGGTTATAAATGACAGGCCACAGTTAGCAAATGTATTTAATAATCATTTCTTAAACACAGTACAAAGCACAGGAACAACTGTTCAAGAGAAAGATCACAGCAATATGTTGAAGAAGTAGCTCTCATAAAATTACATCATATGAATGTACTACCAACTTCTACTTCTGAAATTAAGAGGCTCATACCACGTCTCAAGAGTAAAAGCTCTTCTGGTCTGGATGGGAACAATAATATCTTCAGCAAATCTTAGTTTGGGTTTCAGAAGGGTTGCTCTACTGAGAATGACATTTACATACTCACACACTAGATACTGCAAGCATTAAATAACAAAACAGCACCGGTAGTTATTTTCTGTGACCTATCCAAGGCATTTGATTGTGTGAATCATAGTATATTCCTACATAAATTGGTTTTACAGGATTGATGGTAAAGCCAACCAATGGATCATGTCATATCAAACCAAAACAATGCAGAAAGTTGTACTTAGTAGTAATTGAACCAACAGAATTCAGGGACATATTTCTAACTGGGGAGAAATCACATATGTGGTTCCCCAAGACTCAATCTTAGGTCCACAACTGTTTCTCATATAGTTATACGTAAATGATCTACCATTTAATGTGCAACAAGCAGAATTAATTCTTTTTGATGATGACACCAGTATTGTAATCACTCCCAGTATACACACATAAATGGAATAAATAGTGAACAAAGTTCTCGAAAGTATCACCGACTGGTTTTTTGCAAATGGTCTCGCCTTGAATTTCACAAAGGCCCGTCATATTCAGTTCTGCACCTCTAGGGGTACTGCACGAGTGATAAATCTAACGCATGTTGATGAAATAATACATAGGGTCGAACTTCAAAATTCTTAGTTGTCCATATTAATGTGTTTTTAAATTAAAAAAAAAACACATTTTGGAACTCCTAAAAGAACTTACCTCAGCCACATTGCATTTAGAATCATAGAAAGTTTGGGGAGAGAAAAATCAGTGTGATGATATATTTTCCTTATTCTCATTCACTAATGTCTTATCGAATAATGTTCTGGGATAACTCATTTTTAAGAAGGAAGGTCCTCATTGCCCAAAAACGTGCTGTTAGAATAAAAAGTGGTCGTACCCCACGATCATCTTGTAGACATCTGTTTAGGGAGTCGGGCATTCTGATTATCGCTTCACAGTGTCTTTACTCCCTCACGAAGTTTGTTGTAAGTAATCAACTACAGTTCAAAAGGAACAATGAAGTACATCATTACAATACTAGAAGAATATATGACATTCACCATTCTAGTTTGAGGTCGTCTTTAGCAAAGAAAGCAGTGAACAACGCTGGAACAAAAATTTTTAGTCACTTACCCAGTAATAGAAAATATCTAAGTGGAAGCAAGGTAAAATTTGAAAGGAAATTGATAAAGTTTCTCCTTGACAATTCCTTCTTCTGTAGAAGAATTTGTGTTTTAGTAATGTGTGAAAGGTGTTGGGTAGGAATTGCTAACTCAATCTGTATATCTTGTTTTCATTTCAGGAAAAAAATAATTATATGGTGATGTTCAGATTATAAATATATGTGCAAATTAATTTGCAATATGAAAGTAAAATGATTCGTTCCACATCATGACGATCTATCATGCCAAATGATCCATGGATCATGAAAGTAGCCAACTAACTAACATGAAGACTGTATATTGGCAGTTGGGGCTGTTTCCTTGTAAGTGCTATTCGAAAGGAGTAAAGTATGTACCGTCACCCTCTGAGTTTTCTCATCAACACATAAAATAAAAACAAAACAATACACCGTACAGGTGTCTGCAACAGTCACCATCTGACTACAAATTTACAAGCGACGCTAATGTCAAATATTCACAATGAAGGGGGCCAATGCTTGTGGATACCACCACGTGGTACATCCCAGCCAACAGTGCAATACAACATGTTTCATTCCATCCGTTTACAATATCAGAAATTGTTCCTTTCACTACGGTGTACCTAATTACGTACTCTGCAAAACTATTGTACGTGGCGGAGGGCAATGCTGGGTGTGTTCTGTCCTATTCTATTAGCGAATTTAGTGAGGAAATGATGACTGTGTACGTACTTGTGAACGCTTCGAGTAACCTCTCTGTTCATCTTCTCGCGATCGCTCTTTAAGATGTTCGATGTTGGTAGAGGAATTGTTACACAGTCCGCTTCAAAAATTTGTCCTCTAAATTTCTCTTACAAAGTTTCCCGTTTGCGGTAACCGACTATTTGTGTTTTACTCTCCACTAGTGCACACTATATCAATCTGCTGCCATCATAGTACTGTACTGAGGGCGAATACAAACACTAGGGTGGTGCTGTAGAATTGGCCACATTAGCGTCTCCTATACATCTTTATTTACATATACACTCCTCTTTCCCCAGATAGCTACAAAAAAGTCTAATTCGTCCTGATCGACGTCATGGCGCTCCTAAATCTTTCAATAGTGAAAATTGTTCCCGGTGTACAGTGCTAATCTACTGATCAAATAATGTTAACATTTCTTTCTTCGTTATAGGAATTATCTTGCATTTATCCACATTTAAAGAGAGCGATCATACATTGCACCGAGTATGTATATAGTCCAAGTCTCTCTGTATTACTTTACTGACGTCAGATGATGTTACTTTCCCGCAGAGAACAGTATCTACTCGAAAGTTGGAAATTGCTACTTAATCTGTCTCACAAATTGATTGTATTTCGCTTTGTAGGGTAACTGGTACGTAACGAGGACGTGCTGAAAAGTAATGCCTCCGAATTTATAATGTGAAAACTCTTAAAGCATCTTAAAGAAAACAGATTTTTATCACAATCTATGTCTTTAGTCTTCATGTCTATGTATTTATTTATCAACGTAGCCACCGTGGCGACGAACACACTAGAATGTTTGTCTTGGTGACGGTGCCACAACCTCTCCGCTTCATCACTATCAAAGTGCTGCCTGGGCACTTTTTTTGTTTTGTTTTAGAGACAGATGGAAATCGCAGGGGTCCAAGTGGCGCCTGTATAGGGTAGGATCAATGGTAGTGAACCCATGGCGTCGGATTGTTGCGGGTGTCACATCGCTGGTGTGTGGTCTGGTATTGTTATGCTGAAGGAAAGGGTGCTCCATGTGTGGACGAACTCTCCAGTTTCGAAACTCTATTACAGCACGCTGTTTCTGACGCACCGACATGGTTACAATTAAACTCCGCCGTGTTACACACTACAACTCGTAGCCCTCTAGTGGCACAGGGTAGCAAAAATATAGGTGCGACGAATATATATGTAGAATGTTAATAATGTTTGTTTTATTCGGAAAGCTTTAAGAGATTTCACATGAAAATACGAAGGCGCTACTTTTCAGCACGTCCTCGTACTTTAGTATCCGTCGAACATTATATCTCCAGTGCTACACAGTAGTTTCTATAAGTCAAGAAGACGTCCACCCCATGTACGGTGACATTTTCATTATTAGACAACGAATTTGTATCGTGTCCTTGCCACTGGACGATATTGGAGTACACAGTTTACTTCTGCCCTTACTGTTATGAATATTTTGTGAATGAATAAAATACATTGTGTTCCAGGCGAATGATACTTGCTGAATACGCATTGATTCCTGGAGAGACGCTTCTTGGCACCAGGAAAGTGATGAAGTTTGAGGTACGCTGTAGAATCCTGCAATAGCTGGAAATCAGCGATATCGATTTGAAATTGTGTACGCGTTTTTTTTTTAAACTGTACTTACTTGCACAAGTTTCCCCGCCACTGAGGACTACTCGTTGCGCAAAAGATTGTCAGTTTTAGAGCAGAGGCCAATCCTGTCGCGTATCCAACGTCAAACATAGCAGGAATCTCATCAGAGTCTCGTGCTTCGTTCACTTTCAGAAGAGTTAACTGTCTTTCATTACCAGAGGTGTATATTTCATTGTGTATCAGTTGTGAATATCTTCGGCGGGACGGAAAGTGCTATTTTTGATGTCTCTATGTGAGTACTTGTTGCAATTTGGAAACTGCTACTTTTCTGTCTTCGATTTCAGCACCAGAGTGATCCAGAAGGGAGACTTTTGGAGGGTTGGATTTATTCGAGTCACTGCTCTTTACCTTCACAGTTCTTGGACATTGCCCGATGGCACATTTTGAACTCCCTTTACTGATCTCACAAATTAGCATTAAATTGTTTCATTCAATCCACAGTCATGTCATTCATCTTACGACTGAGTGTAGTCTGGGAACTGATGAAGTATGACCAGCAGCCTTTCTTTCTTTCCACAACACAGGAAGATGCGCATGACGATCCATACTCAGGGTATAGCACTGATCCTAACTTCAGGTTCGCTTGGTTCGAAATCACCAATGACACAACCTATGTCACATCTGTAGCAATGTAAAAATAAGTACTAGACCAATGGTACAGCCACAGCAAATGTTTTACCCGTCGGCATGTTGTTTTACAAGACTATCAGTAAGTGGCTAGGCTCTATGAAATACCACTTTCCACAACTTCACTGTTCTAGTAGGCTTCCAGTCAGAGGTAACTCATGTGAAATGGTTTGTTGTTGTGTACATAGTTCCGCGTAGTCAGCGCGTACACAACTTTCCCACCAGAGCGCGCCCCGCTATGCACAACAGCGCAGGCGCAGCGCTCGTCCGTCTCCGCACTACGAGATGGCGCTGTCTTGGAGACGGACCTAATTCTGCTTCCGCCGACCGCGTATTAATATGTAACGCAGCCAATGAGTTTGCTGCTAACGTAGAACATTCTCTCCTCGCGGATCACACTCGCGCAGTGATACCTGAACGCGCGAGGTATTATAACGAGTGTACAGACCTCCGATTAGTCACTCTGCATTAGTCTGCATTAGTCTGTAGTCAAGTTTCAGTGTGCGCCTAGTAAGATTATCATATTCCTGTACATAGCCATGAAGAGAAATGTATAGAGACTTTGTCAAGTATCAGAGATATGTGAGAATAAGATTAACGTACCAAGACCAAAGCAACCTCAGATTGTCAATTGTAAACAGCATCCAGAATGAAGTTAACTTATTTTTATGCTTTTCATTATTTTAATAAATGTGTGTGAAAATTAATCAAGTTCTATTTAAAGTTGGTCACCGTCAATCTGCTACTCTAAGTGTGCCAATGGCATTTCTATCATCTGACCTAACGGCAGAAGATAAACACACCACGATAAGACCACGAGACATATTGCTGACACTAGCCTACTTCGCTAGAGCGACAAGTCAAATAATCTGATGGTGTGTGTACCGAAGGTCTTACAGTACGCATACCACATTTATGTCAGTACGGTTGTGTTCCCATAAGAGTGGGCACCAAAGTACCTCTCGCAGCTTCCTTTTCGAACCAGATGGAATCCTTGAAATCATGGAAAACAATGACACTTCACAAAGATGAATCAGGTGCGTGGTGTAACAATTTACGAGAAATTGGAGAATTGATGATTCATATCCGTAGGAAATGTACTTTATCGAGCACTCTGTCGCTAGCTGCAGCAGTGGGCGATTGGTATGCAGTCTGCGTACCATGTCACATTCATCTTCCGTTCACGTGGGTTCGAATCGAACATCTTGTATCATTATTCTTTTAACACATTTATTTTTCGGCAAAATTATGGAAGTTGTGGCGAAATCGCTATTTAAAAAAATAGTTTACAGTGAAAACAGAGGAATAGTTACAAGCTGTCGTACCTATTAGCGCTGACGACGAGTTTGATGCTCAGTGCAGACCGATTTTCTTTGTATCTCTTCTCACAAAATAAATCAATTTTCAATTTTTTTGGTTCAAATTTAGTTTTCTCATGTTGAGAAATTAAAAGAAGCGATCTATTTCACTTGGCAAGGAACATTCAGTAGCCGATATCGTGCAAATTAGCCTTTATTTTTTCAGAACCGGCTTTAACGGATATCACTGCCATCTTCTGGTGCTCAAAACGATTTTCAGACAAAACATGTTCATTGTGAGTTACTGTGAGCTTTTTATTTCTGACAAACCTTGCATAATTCGCTATATTTTAGCCACCACAATTACAACATATTTCGAGGTTCTTACAATGGATGAATACGATTTGTAATAAAAAATTTTTAAGACCAGAAGATGACAATTATATCTTTAAAACCTGGTTGTCAAAAATAAAGAATAATTCATGCAATTTTCGCTACTGAAAGCTTTTTACAATGATTTTTTTATATATAAAGTGAATATGTAGATGTGTTTCACAATTATTGCTGGTCTTCCCTTCCCTTTCTCTCTTGCTCCCCCCTCCCCTCCCCCTCTTCCCTGTCTCACTATATCTTACTCTCCCCGATATTCACTGTGTTTATGCCCGCTGTGGTAGGCCGTCAAAGCATGTCGTGTGGTATTCGTCATAGGAACACGGAAAACAAAGTAACACGATGCATCAAGCTATTTTCCTAGTCGCAGGCATGACATCTTGGTTTTCTTTGATAACGGCACTTCTCTTGTGGTTAAATTTGAAACTCAAAATGTGTGTGACTGAATCGTTTGATATACTAGTGCTGATAAGTAATCTTTATAAGTCCTTAGATCTTTACGGATAGAATATAGCAACAAGACTGAATAAAATCGAGGCGTTTGGAAGTTACATGTGAACTGAACTTGACATACATTGTCACCTCCGCAGGTGTCACGGGCTTCCCTCTCGGAGGATATCTACGGCTACAGAGTGCGAAAATTACTAATTGTTCTGTTTCCCTTTCGTTACTGGGTTTCCCCGGTCTGATGTGTACCAAATGCAAAGTCCCTTATTTTCGAATTTCGTAGTGGTTCAGTCTAGTTTTAAAGGCTTCATCATGACTTTTGATATAGATTTTTTTCAAGTGGGCAAGAATAGTAACGTAAAACGTTTCTTAAGAGATGATTTCGAATGTCCCCTAATAGCATATGAAAGCTGATCGTAATCGGTGGGTCAATGGATAGTCCGCTTTTCTCTCTCTCTCTCTCTCTCTCTCTCACGCACACACACACACACACACACACACACACACACACACGCACAAACACACACAACACACACGTTTATACGGATTTCCGAATCTCCGTCTTTTCAAGCGTAGCTATCTCAGTGGTCAGGTAGTCATCAAAATATAAATTGTGGATATACTTTTTAGGTTCCACAATCAGTTTTCTGTTCCGCTCACCACATTAGAGTGGCTATTAGGTAATGAGGCAGTTAGTTGCTTTTCGAAATATTGGTTAAAGTGAGGGAGAAGATGAAGTACTGGGCTCATGGCTCTACCTCACAGTTATCGGCAACGGCCTTGCCGCAGTGGATACACCGGTTCCCGTGAGATCACCGAAGTTAAGCGCTGTCGGGCGTGGCCGGCAGTTGATTGGGTGACTATTTAGCCGCCATGCGCTGTTGCCATTTTTCGGGGTGCACTCAGCCTCGTGATGCCAATTGAGGAGCTACTTGACCGAATAGTAGCGGCTCCGGTCAAAGAAAACCATCATAACGACCGGGAGAGCGGTGTGCTGACCACACACCCCTCCTAACCGCATTCTCAACTGAGGATGACACGGTGGTCAGATGGTCCCGATGGGCCACTTGTGGCCTGAAGACGGAGTGCTTTTCACAGTTATCACTACCAACATCTAATTATTTAGCCTTTCTTTTACATATAATTTTTTTTGTTATTCAGTGTCGCTGATGATACCTAATATTGTATAATGATTCTGCAATAATGAACTATGTATACGTTTTTCAACTACAATATTAAATTACATATATGAACTACTTCGAAAAACGATGTAGTAATCACACTGGTAGTATCCGGGACTTGATGGTGTACAAATCATTAAATACTATGAGTTGTAGCATACAAAAGAGTCATGGAAAGTATACTAAAAGGTCTAGAAGCGGCAAGTGGTGGGGTTCCAGGAACACAGAGTTGGAAGCGCGTGAGAAACAAAGAGTGCGCAAAAGTCACTGGCTGTAGATGTGATACAGAAGAGGGCCAGAACTTCTTGTGCTTGTGAGTTGCACAGGAAGACAGAGCGATAGCGTATAGGTGCTAATTAGGATCTGCAGAGATGCCTGAAAGATGAATTACTCCCAAACTGTAACAATTAGTCGCCCATTGCTAGTACCAGAAACAGGAGTATGCTGAGGAGCGAGTTCATATAGTGGGATGCCAGGACGTTGTTGCTGACGAGATACAGCTTCAATTCTGCAGCTGGAAAAAAATTTTGTTAATGCAGACAGTGATGATCATTTTCGTAAGTCTTTCTACTCAGAAGTGGTTACATGAATAATTGTCCAGTATTCATACTAAGAACTATTGTTTTACAATGATTAATCAAGGAAAAAAGTTTTCACAGTTTCATAGTCCAGATTAGTTTCAAATAACCGATTTTTTAATTCAAAATTAAACAACAATAATGTCGACTAGAGTTTCGACGTAAATGTTTGCAACAACTCTTGAAACGAAAAAATTAGAAATTCTTTCTTTATTAATTATATTGCTTTATTTATTTCAGCTCATTGCGATTATTTGTTTCCGTGTATTTTCTATCGTATTTCTGCACTATAATACTGTTGTGTTGCTTATCTGAGGGCTATAATATTCGCAAATAAAAATGGATTTATCTATTGCAATTTCTGATAAGAAGGGCTACAACGAGGTCACGCTGCTTCATTGTTACTGTGTCATGTACAACAGCTACTCTTTCGTAACTGTTTCAGTAATCATTACATTCAGTAATTTAGTGACTGTGAACTTTGACATAAAAAATTTTTATAATCCTCTAAGTAGTGAGAGAAATTTTTCACCGTGAGTAGTCATCAGAACAAATAAACGATATGTTATATGAAAAGAGCTCTAATGGTAATTAACTGCATACTGCGTCAAAAGCAAAGCTTCTACATGG
Organism: Schistocerca serialis cubense; assembly: GCF_023864345.2. Taxonomy (NCBI): domain Eukaryota; kingdom Metazoa; phylum Arthropoda; class Insecta; order Orthoptera; family Acrididae; genus Schistocerca; species Schistocerca serialis. Next base: position 153,846,321 of record NC_064643.1, read on the forward strand.
GAAATGGTAGTTGTGTTTATTCATTATCTAATTAGCACTTCACTGAAATACGAATATCAGGCAACTATACGTGCAGCTGGCTATCAAAAATTGAACAGTGATAACGGTTCATATTAAGTGTTGGTTAGGCCATAAAATAAACTACCATACTGGTAATTAATTCTACACTTTTCCAAATAGTTTCGGTTAAAAAGCTCCGGACTTGCGTCATAGATTTAGTGGGCACACGTATCACACTCAGTTATCTTGCCCAAAATGTTACTAAATTGCTTTGTATAACTAACAACAAGAAAATTATTCTGATTGGGTGGAAAAAGACAAAATAATAATGACATGCTTAGCAGGTTATAAAAATCTAACTGCTTTGAAACCACCCCACTTTGTAAGTTGCTTTAGCCATTCTCGCAACTGGCGGCAAACACAGTGAATGGCAGATGATAAAATATTCATTAATTAGGCAGTATTGTAGAGGTTCCAAGCCTCTAAAACGTTTAACAGTAACAGTAATCGACTATTAAATCCTTCAATATTTTAATATCAGAGCGTGTAATCAGATACTTTGGATTGCACTTATTTACGTGAATACAGTTTGTAACAGCTGTTTTGCTGAAGGTTTTCAAATATCTCTTCTTGCATAGCAAACCTTACTTCCTCTTTCAAGTTCATTGGAATCCATAGTGTGAAACAGCTTGTGCTGAGAAAACCGATAATATACTCAGATTACAAAACATATTGTGAAGTTAAATTTAAGCAGGAGAGCTGGAATGCTGTGCTAAATCAATTTCCTTCAGCACGTCGTGTAGCATGTGAAGGAGATGTTTGTAAATACGATTCCATAGGTATTCGACCTTTCGGATTGAAGCGATTTTCATTAATTACTCTCGTAGACATAAGCTACAATTTTTTAAGTTAGTACGGTCCAGAAACAACATACTGCTACGACTACAGAGAAAGAGATGACAGAAAAACAACATGGCGTACATTTGGAGAAACATGGTCATTGGTTGCATGAAAGGACGAATTTACAAAAAAACTGAGTTTTAGGACAAAAAGCGAGGGGAGGTCGTAGAGTTGAAAGTTAGACGAGAAAACAAATATGATGTCAGGCGACTGTCATACTCTTAGCACAGTGAGCCACAAGGATACTGTCGGCCAGTGCTATGGGATGTTAAATAATCGCCGGCCGGGGTGGCCGAGCGGTTCTAGGAGCTACAGTGTGGAACCGCGTGACCACTACGGTCGCAGGTTCGAATCCTGCCTCGGGCATGGATGTGTGTGATGTCCTTAGGTTAGTTAGGTTTAAGTAGTTCTAAGTTCTAGGGGACTGAAGACCTCAGAAGTTAAGTCCCATAGTGCTCAGAGCTATTTGAACCATTTTTGTTAAATAATCTACGGATGTGATTATCGAGGGAGTATTGCCTCAGTATCCTTCTGAAAAACCTGTTTAAATGAAAAATGGGTCTAATATTACTGGAAGTTGTAGTGTTGTAGTAGTCTTCAGTGCTGAGACTGATTTCATGTAACTCTACAAGCTTTTCCAACATGTGCGAGCCGTTCATCTGCAAACTACAGGGAGCTATATACATTTGGAGTTGCTCACTTTATTCATCCCTTGGCCACAGACAGCCGTATTACGTCACATACTTCCCTCCAATATCAAACTGATGATCCTTTCACGGCTCAGGATAGCCCAACCAAGCGATGCCTTCTTTTAGTCAAACTGTGCCACTAATTTCCTTGTTTCACAGTGCCGTTCAGCACCTCTCTGTTAGCAACTTGGTCTACTCGTTCAGTCTTCACCATTCTTCTGCAGCTCCAAGTTTCTCAAGATTCTGTTGTCGTCCTGTCTGATATGCTTATCGCTGACGTTTCCATTCCTTGCATGGCTTCACTCCATACAATTATAGCGCTGGACAAAAATGTGGAAAGACATCGCGAAATGTATATTTCAACATATATACAGTTGCTAGTAGAGTATGCTGGTTGCACTGTGGAATGTCATTCATACATTGCCGATGTCAATAACGCTGAGACGACAGTTCTGAGTAGCTATGAGTGCGTTATGTCACAGCTACACAAATTCGAACGTGGGCGAATTGTTGGTGCTGGTGTGGCAGTTTCTTCCGCGGCAAAGCTAGCCGGAAAGTTTGGTGTTTCAAGAGGCACCGTATCGAAGAAACGTATCACGCATAGCTGCAGAAACTACAGAAGTAAGTGTCGCACTCGCTAACATGGTCAGCAAAAATACAACTCTCAGGTACCTCCATTCGCGTGAATATATAGCGCGAGTTTGAATTCCAAAACCGTTCATCAGTGGTGCAAATGCCCGTAATAGGAAAACGTGGCTGACAAGCCATAAAACTTGGACTGTGTAGCAATGGAAGAAAGTTATTTTTTCGGATGAATCTTGTTTCACACTTTTTCCAGCTTCTGGCGGTGTTTACTTCCCAAGAGTGAAACATGGCCGGGAGGTTCTGTGATGATCTGAGCAACCATATCGTGCTGTTCCATGAACCCCACGTCTATTCTGGAAGGTCACATTGCTGCCAAGGAGTATGTGCCATTTTGGCTGGTCACGGCCGTCCCATGTTACAGTCGGTGACAAAATTCTCGAGACTTCTTCGTTATGCTAAATCGCATAGCCTTACTAAGGCAACGGCCCTGCCGCAGTGGATACACCCGTTCTCGTGAGATCACCGAAGTTAAGCGCTGTCGGGCGTGGCTGGCACTTGGATGGGTGACCATCCAGGCCGCCATGCGCTGTTGCCATATTTCGGGGTGCACTTAGCCGCGTGATGCCAATTGAGAAGCTACTCTACCGAATAGTAGCGGCTTCGGTCAAGAGTATTATCACAATGACCGGGAGAGCGGTGTGCTGACCCCTCGCCCCTCCTATCCGCATCCTCCCCTGAGGATGACACGGCGGTCCGATGGTCCCGGTAGACCACTCGTGGCCTGAAGACGGAGTGCATAGCCTTACTGCAAGGAGACGAAGTGCTCCCAACATACTATCTATGAATGCGAAGTCGAAAAACTATTGAACATTATCAGGGTATTTTTCATATTGTAGGGGACTACACTGCTACTGAATAATTTGACTCCTGAGTTTGTCTGCTGTTTTCAACAAATTGTGTTTTCTCGTTAAACACAATTAATTATGCACTTTACTAAAATAAATGAACTAAACTCAGCATGAGAACGCTAAGATAAACGTCTTGTTCCTTTAAAAATAAAAAAAAAATAAAAAAAAATAAAAAAACAGTATAAATTCTCAAGAATTAGCAGAACAATATGCACTTTAGGCTTCGAAACGGTCTGCGTCTACATCCAAGCCATAGCCATGCTGAAGAAGCAATGCAGTATTAATGCGAAAGTATGTAAATGTAGCAGTAGTCGCAGATACACAACGAAATCCATGTGAGTAATCGTCCTGTGCTACAAGTGAGTCAACGCAACTGACAGAAGCAGAAAAAGTAGGCATTCACAGTTTGCTATTAAGTTAGTTTATCGCCTTTAAATCTGAAGAGAAGGGAATCAAAGTGGCAAAAAATTTCATGGGGGAAAAGTTTTCGTAGGACTTGTTTACTGACAGCCAATCTGCCTGCTAGTCGCTTTTTTACATTAAGGGTAACAGATTTGTCTCTAGCAAGATTACAACCGAGAACTAATGCACCCTTCTACTTAAACAGTGAACATTTTACCGAGGATCTAGCATAAAACTTTGTTACAAACCGCTCCCTTTGTGTCCCAACGTTTTCTCAGACGGAGAATTTTTCAACGTAAATGGCGAAATAAGCGGTACTTTGTGTTGGAACGACCTTCCTGTATTCAAAAACACTGTTCTACTACCTCTGTGTAATCACTTAAGTCAGAATAATCCTGAATATTAAGTGTATATCAGTAGGAAATGTCGAGCGAATTTATCTGGATAATTCTGACGTTCACATAGTGCCAAAAATATACCGACTGCTGCTCGAACGTCACAAATAAACAACAGGGAAAATTATTTGGACCGTTCTCCTGTTCAGTAACTGTCGTGGAATTTTCGCTTCTTTGCGTTAATCGAACGGCAAACTAAAAAATTCATTCACAGAACGCCGTTAACCTCTCTAGCATCGCCAGGTGCTATTATCATTGGGAATAAACAACAACTTTTTTTAATATTATATATTTGAAATACATTTTCCTTATGAGTGCCTGCACTGGCATCACCTCTAATTCGTAATAACGCAACTGTAAAACACTGTCTGTGGATCGCATTTCGTAATCAAATATCATAACCTATGAATAATAAATAGCTCCAAATTAGAAAAGCAAATCGTGCAAGAAAACCGTTCGCCTCGACTGAAAGACAAGGCTCTTTACCCATAAAGATGAAAAGGCAAGGGCATCGCAAGTTGTAATCGAGCTTCTCATAACATGAAAGCAGTAGCATTTGCGGTGAGAAAGTGAAACAAGAAACAAAAAGTGCTGACAGCTGTGTGTCCAGTATGTCATTCTTAATCAAAACTGTCAGTCATTCTATAAAAATCATTTCTCGTGACGATTACAATACAGATGCTGGAGCCACTTTGTCAATAAAAGCTAAAAGCGTTTTATGAGTGAGCTTTTTAGTCTTCAGACAGCTTAAAACAGAAAGGGAGCAAAGTAGCAATTAGAAGTTTGTCATGTTCCATGGGTGGTTTTTGCCATGGTTTGAGCGACAGTGCTGGTGCTATAGAGTTGGCTGACAGGATGCGGAGGGAGCGTTGATTGTCTCACGTGGATGTGGATGTAAGAGAGGGAAGGTGAGGAAGGGAGTTCGCACTCAAAAGGAATAATTAACCTTGAAGTTTATTCCGAACCTTGACCTTCCAATCTGAGGTGTCTTCACGCGTAAGTCAAGTTCTTGCACAGACACGTGACTGTTTATCATTGCCCCTCTGCTAACTAAAATCCTCGTCAGAATCGAAGATCAGCAGAAACTAGCAGCTGTATAATTTCGGTCCAACGGCGTCAACCTAATACTCCGTCTCACCCCGTCCACGACCGCTACTGGAGCCTATCCCGTACTGAGGTTTCCTGCACCAAGCATTTTGTTTACTTTCCCGTTAATCTCTGCCAGTCCCTGACAAGCTGCAGCGTGTAAGACTTCTCATTCACTATTGGCTGTATTCCAATAATAAAAAATACCAACAGCCGTTATTTTGGTTTTATTTGTTAAGCAACCAGTTTAGGCATTACATTGTGCCATCTTCAGGCCTGCATATGTTGAGTAAACATCATGTTAGAAACCAATGCAGCACTGTCAACTGGTATCGTGAAGATTCTTTTCCCCGGGCATGTGTGCTCCTTGGACAGTTGCTGACAACGACCTCGTTCAAACACACTAACGGTGTTAAGAATGGCGTCTTTGTCGCTTTAGAGGCATTATTCATTATATCACCAAGTCTAGGTAACTAACACTGACGACCGTAAAAGCGCGTGTCTAAAGCAAACCTGATTTGCATCCTCACAGTGACGCACTAGCTCCATTCTTGTTCGACCTTCGCGAAATTGGAATAGGCGTTATCTTTCAGATGTAGAAACACTCCTACCAACTTTCATTTATGCCTCACAACCCCTTTATGGAGATGCGAATTTTCTTCGTCAGTGTATGTAATCATCTATTTACTTCCTGGAGAAGTACGTTGTAACGTTCCTTAGAGCCTGCACACATGCGTCCACTATACACCTGCAGGTCGTTCATACTCGTAATCACAACTGCGAATACATTTCATATCTTTCATTGCGGCTGTAGTAGCCGCAGAGTCAGTTCCTTCAGACGTGATGCAGGCGCTCCAATTCATGTGCTCGACAACTGTGTATGCTTACGCGTACAGGACCGACGTGATTCTTTGAAGAAACCTCCACGATACCTTAAGCTTTTGACATAGATCTCGGTGGTGTTTTCACGGATCCCCACCGCAGTTCGAACGTTCCGGGCTGGAGGAGATGGCATGATGCTGCTCTTGTAACGAACCGTGACATGGAACACAACTACGAATATACTTGCCGAGAAGTCGTGCCTGGCCCGTCAACGAGCCAACCGTGCGTATTCTTTTCGTTATACTGTTGTCGTCGAAGTAGTTTTGCTGTAGCTAGAGACGCTCCTACTTTTTATTTGCACACATATAAAAAAGAAAGAAAAACACTGTTGTTGTACGACACCTCAATGAGTTAATTACTGATCTTTGAATTTCTTCTTCTTATTTATAGCTTGTTTAATGTGCAGTTGATTAGAAGAACACTAATTAGACATATTTTCGTAGTGTTTTTCATGTACAGTGGCAATGCTTTTTATACAAGATGCGTTATAAAAGTCTTCCGATAAAATGAAAATGTATATACTCCGCTAACCCGGGTCCTAAGGATTGCAAGGTTGCCTGTCACAAGCCACGATAAAAGAAGTATGGTACAGGTATAACACCACTCAGGAAAAGTTCAGTTCGCCCAGCAGATAGTACTGTTTAGAGGCCAGTTGCCAGGGTTACGCCAAAGACCTCAACGGCAGACAAGACGGACAAGATGGACTTCGGTACAGTGGAGCAGGCGAAAGAGGCAGCCTCTTGTTCACGGCTAAAATAAACAGAGGGCACCGCGGTTTCGCATGTTAGTGACGGAATCCCCGACAGCGTCTGTTTCACATGTTAGCTGCTGCTGAATCAGTAATATTCCAGGCTAGCAATCTGGCATAGTTTGCAAATTCAAGGATGAGCGGTAATCTCCTACTCTGTAATATTGTAGTGGGACGAAATTAAGCGTCACCCATCCACCAATGTCAGCCCAGTTTGCAGGTGACTACTAGTTTAATTTAGTTTTGTTTATGTATTTTTCTTAATATTTGTAATAGCTGTGAATTATCTAAAAGTTTTGTATTTTTTATGTGTTTCATGTACGGAGAGGGCGGCGCAACGAACGGAGACAGCATCTTCGTTGCCGCGACCAGAGAGGAAATTGCTGGCCGCTATACGTCGCGGGTCGACAGCCAAGGAGCAACAGAAGATCCTGGAACCGAGTTGTTGCGTCGTGCTTCTAAAAATTAAAGATGAATTTTTTATACTCTTTTTGTACAACAATGACGTCATATAGAGCTTAATCTTATTGAAAAGTCAGTCACTGTCTGTCAACGATCAAGTTCACATCTGTATGTGTAGGAAGCTAATAAAATAGTGTATGCTACTAAAGTTGAAACACGTGTTCTGAGGATTTATTTATGAAGAATTATGTGAACGGATTAATAATATATTTGACAAGATTATTGATTCTGACAGCGTTCATCGAAACTTTGAATCTCAAAAGTTTATTTAATCTGTGATTCTGATATCGATTAGATCAAGATAACGTGTGTCAATATAATTTATGAGTAGAAACAAACGAAATTTAAATCGAAAAAGTTTATGAAAACCAATTGGTCCAAGTGATGTAATTCTTTGCATACGACTCAACTGATGTTTTACAGTTTCGTTCAAGAACCATTCTATGACAATTTAAAAAGATTATAAATCATTTTGAAGTGGGTTGTAACTGACGCAGGTGACGAAGTCTGCACATGGTCATACGTCCAAAGAAAATCAGTTATAATAAAAAACTTACTTCGTTACACTACACCGTGGCGACCGTGACAGGACTTGTGGGCAACTAAGGCACACAGGTACGAAACAAAACGTCAAGAGTCCTTCGGAAGTCAACGCGAGTTTTCGTGGAGCCTTCACCAGCCAGCGGCGACTTCGCGGGTGTGGGCACCTGACGGAGCGCAGCCAAACAGTACGGTCACGCAGTTGTTCCACGAGAAAGCGCATCTGTTGGGCAGCAGCTGAACGCTGCAAACCCCGACAACCTTTTTTCTCCCTAAACTAATAGGCCCAGTGCGTCAGCTGCGGGGTGTTCCTCCGGCTGGTATTAGAGGTGTTGCTGAGGGCTTCACCTGTCTACGGCGGTGCCGGGCGTGGTTGCAGCCAGTGACGGTTCCGGTGTTCGACTCAGCGTCCTACCGGTTGCGGAAGCCGGGTCGCCGCATCTCAGCGGCTGCATCGACGGCTGTTACATCTGCAGCCCATAGCAGCACACTGATCATCGAGAACTACAAATTACAATATTAGTGTCCGGTGAGTTTGTTGCAAGTTGGAAGTGGAGTGTTGTACATAGGGAGTGTGTTTTACAGGATTGTTGATTACAAGTCTGCGTGTGTAAATAGTTAATTTCTTACAATAATGTCGGGAAGCGAAATGTCAGACGAAGAGCACTCTATGTCCGATAGGAGCATGAGATCCCTTTTTAGGGCGATCGCTAAATTAAAACAATCTAACGGGGATTTTCTAGCTGAATGAAAACAGTCTAACGAAGACTCTGCTGCTAGATTAAAACAGGAACTAAAACAGGTATTAAAACAGGCTAACGAAGAATCTACTGCTAGATTAAAACAGTCTAACGAAGAATCTACTGCTAGATTAAAAGAGGAACTAAAACAGGAATTAAAACAGGCTAACGAAGAATCTACTGCTAGAAAATCTGCAGACAGGTTACAGGAACATCTTAATGAAACCAGTCGAGAATTAAGTGATAAAATAGAGTCTTCTAAAGTTGAAATGCAGGAAAAATTAGTAGGACTTAGTAATAAGATTGCTGATAATTGTAAAAGGTTAGAAGAACATATCCAGGAATCGCGCGAGGAAAAAGCTCGCATGCGAAACGATATTACTGACTTAACCGAGAGACTAGATAGTGTCACTATCTTAGTTGTAAATGAAATACAGAAGAATAACGATATGTTACGAGATGAATTTTCTATGCAAACAGAAACTGTTCGTAGAGAATTATTGGAATCTATTAAAGAGGTCTCTACCATATCTGTAGAGATTTCTTCAATAGATAATGTAGAATTAGAGACATTAACTCATCAAGTAGAAAAGGATCATACCGAAATCGAAAACATGAAATTTTTAATTACTGAAGTATGCAGTAACCTTGAAACTGCCAAAGATAATAACATTGACGAAGGTACAGAGCGTTCACATCGTGAACACAGTGAAGAATCGATATTAGCTAATCGCGTATCCAATACAGAAATGCGAACAAAGGAAATTACTAAACGGTTATCGGAATTAGATAATAATGAAAACATTTCAGGTAGTAGAGGTAATAACATAATCAGAGACAACAGTCGCATCGTGTTTGCTAACTCGGACGACAACAATACGAATAAAGAAATCACGGCAAGCCAATCCGATGCAACTCCGTCTCTGCAATCTAAACAAAATCCAACTATTTCCCTCGCAGAATGTTTGGATGATATAACGACAAATTCAAATGTAGCAAGTCGATTTCCTGTATTCAAACCAGGAGGCGAACTTCACCCTATAATCTTTATAAAAGCTTTTGAAACATCATTATCTCCTAAATGGAGTAATGAAAAACGCATTCAATTTGTAATAGGACATTTAGAAGCAGAAGCTGCGGAATGGGCAGTACTGCATAGAACTGAATTTAGGGACTGGGATGATTTTGTTAAGCAGTTTAAACAAAATTATTGGTCAAGAGGAAAACAACAACACTTAACTTTAGAGTTGTTAGACCCTCCTCCATATTCTAAACGGTGGGGAGGTTATAGGAATTATTTTGAATGGCATATAAACCGTGCTAAATTAATTGAAGAACCAATTATTGAAAGTCATTTAATACGAGTCCTAATTAGTAGGTTACCGTATTATGTAAAGGAAAGAATGATAGAAAGAGAATGGTCACAGCCGCGCGAATTGTTAGGATATTTAGAACAGTTAGATTTACTTAATAGAGAAAGGGAAGACGAGAAGTTTAGATTTGGTAGAAATGACAATCCTCGACATAATAATAATAATTCAGAGCCACGAAAAGCTAATAACAACAATCATAGCCGGTTCTGTTATATAAAACGTCAATCTAAAGATAAAGAGAGCCAACAAAATCGTGGTAATAACTCTAAAGTGCGGAAATTACACAATAACGATCGTGAGATAAATCATCCTCAAGTAATTAATGAAGGTCAAGTGGTAGGTGACGTCATCATAGAAAGTTCGGAAAACTAGTAAAGTCCTTTAGTACGGGTCAACTAAAGGGAACTGTTATTCAAGATTATACAAGACCCAATTGCAATTTATCATTAAGCTGCCAAAAGGACGGTGACTGGCAACAAGATTTACTTCAGGAAGACAATCAGATAAGGGAGAATATAACTTATAAACCCGTTATTAAAGGTTATATTAAAGATACCGAAGTAAATATTATAATTGATTCGGGTAGCGAAGTAAGTATTTTATCTAAAGAATTATTTCAGCTTAAAAGAAAATATTGGAATTTCCCAACCTTACCTGTAACTGGGGTGAAAATTATAGGAGTTACTGGTAAAAGAAGTCAAAATATTACTGAGGAAGTTTACTTTTACTTTTGAAATTGCTAAACAATTAATTGCTCACTCTGTACTCGTCGTAGCCAACTTAAATGTGGCCATAATTTTAGGTATAGATTGGCTGTGTAAATATAAAGCTATATTAGATTTTAAAGACTCTTCCTTAAGTATCCATAAGGAGGCATGTGATTTTAAAGTGAGGTTTTCTAATAATCAAGTACCTGAAAATTGCTACGAATCCTTACAGATTAAGTACGCACCGACCATGAACCTATGAACAGATTTTAGTGATCTTGAGTATGCAGTGTACCAATGTCAGGCTAGTAATAGTATCGAAACCGAAGTGAAAGAAAACTGTTATTCTACGAATTGTCTATCCGAACAAGAAAAGGAAGAGTCGGAATCTTTGTTGTTAGAATTTAGAGCCGTCTTCCCAGATGAAGCGGGGAGAATTACAGATTACGTTTGTAAACTTAAGATTAAAGATCAAAAACCATTCTTTAAGAAACCTTATCCCATTCCAGTACAATTCAAAGAACCGGCTCGTAGAGAAATAAGTAAGATGCCAGAACAAAACATTATCGAACGATCACGTAGCGCTTTTAACAGTCCGTTGTGGGTAGTTAAGAAAGCTACTGGTGGGGTACGACTGGTTCTGGATGCCCGTGAATTAAATAAAATTATAGAGATGGAAAGAGACAGACCTATTCCTATGGAGGACGTACTTCTTAAGATTGCTGATTCTCGTTATGTGAGTACAATGGATCTAACCGCCGGCTACAATCAAGTAACATTACACCCGGATTCACGGCAATATACGGCTTTTCTTTTTGAAGGCAGATCATATCAGTTCCAAGTTTTACCTTTTGGACTTAATATATCAGTGTCAACTTTCATTAGGGCATTAGATTCTGCTTTGGGTCAGCAATTGTTACAAAAGATTACTTTATATGTAGATGATATTTTGGTAGCTACTAAAACGTGGGAAGAACACGTAACGATATTACGGGAATTGTTTAACCGTTTAATTGACAGAGGAATTACTTTAAAATTATCTAAGTCTTACTTCGGAAAGGAGGAAGTGAGATTTTTGGGGCATACAGTGGACAGTAAAGGTATTAGGCCAGACCCAGCACGTATTGAAGCTATTGCTCGATGCCCGAGTCCTAGAAATCGGAAACAACTGAAATCATTCTTAGGAATGGTAGGATTTCTGAGAAGATTTCTTCCAGGGCAGGATATTGTTAATCCTAAATTACAAGATTTATTGAAAGACAAGTCAGTATGGCTCTGGGGACAAGAGGAAGAGGAAGTTTTTAATAAGATAAAAGGAGCGTTAACCGAAGCCAAAATGCTATACCAACCAGATTTCAATCAGGACTTTGGTATGTGTACGGATGCCTCTGATTATGGTGTGTCTTGTGTAATGTTCCAAGGTGATCTGACCAATGAAAAGGGATTATATCGGCCTATTGGATTCGCTAGTAGAACTTTAAATAAACATGAAAGAAATTATTTTGTATCCGAGAAGGAAGCTCTCGCAGTGGTATGGGGTTTTCAACGATTTAGAGGATTATTAATGGGAAGAAAAACAATTGTATATACTGATCAACAGGCTTTAATCTTTTTGAACAATTGTCGGTTACTTCACCGTAGGCTATTACGTTGGGTATTATGCTTGCAAGAATTTCAGTACGAAATTAGGTATATAAAGGGATCTCAGAATGTAGTTTCGGATGCTTTGTCGAGGCTTCTCGTAGGAATGGAGAATATTAACATTGCAGAAGAACCAGGAACAAATTACCATGTTTATTTCCTTTTAACTCAGGAGAACGAACGTAAGGTTAAACGGATAGTAACTGCTATTAGATGCAATCAAAGAAATGATGATCAATATAGGGACCTCATACCTAACCTTAATAATGGGGACGAAACAGTTAACACCCGGGGTGTGTGGTTATATTTTAACGACTTGTTGTATTGGAAAGCACAGAGGGAACACCAAAGATGGAAAATCTGCATTCCGAAAACTGTTGTGTACGAGTTAATTACTTATATTCATGAAGGTTACGGGCATTTTGGAATTCATAAATGTATTAAACATCAAATGAAGTATTATAATTTCAAAAATATGTCCCGTATTGTGGGAAGTATTGCTAGGGCTTGTGAAACCTGTCAAAAGGTCAAAGTTAATAACAAATCTAAGCGTTGTAAATTATATGCTGTAATTCCTCGAGGTTTGTGGGATCTACTGTCATTAGATTTTTTCGGCCCTCTGCCTCGTAGTTTAGGAGGATTAACTTATGTGTTTGTTGTAATGGAATGTTGGTCCAAACATGTGAAGCTATATACCTTGAAACGAGCGAATACAGCAAGCGTTGTACGCTGCCTCACCCGAAATTACTTTGTTAACTGGGGCATTCCTAAACGACTTATGTCTGACAACGGTAGTGCCTTTATGAGTCGAAGATTCCAAGATATGATAAAACAATATGGAATCAAACATATCTTTAATTTCGAAATATCACCCTCAAAGTAATTTAGTAGAAAGAGTCATGAAAGAATTAGGACGATTATGTAGAACTTATTGTGCACATAAACATACTCGGTGGGCCAAACTAATGCCTGAATTCGAAAAGATATTAAAAGAATCGCCTCACCTAACGACGGGATTATCACCTATAGAAATTTTACGCAAACGAATTATAGGTGAGCCTTTACTAGCTGCTCTACCTTGGCCACCGGTAAATGAGATCCAACAATGCATTCCAGATGAAAAAATTTGCGAACAGATTGTAAAAAATGCCGAACGGAGAATTAAAAGTTATAATCAACAGGCTATAGAACCGTCATTTCAGGTAGGAGATCTTGTGTTAGTACGATCTCATCCTAAAAGTTCTAAGATCGGTAAGGAATGTAGAAAATTCTTCTTTATTTTTGAAGGTCCATATGTTGTACATAAGATTGTACATCCCAAAGCATTACTTCTTATGGAACCTTCATCAGGTGTAATTAAAGGATTATATAGTGTTGATCAAATGAAACCCTTCATTCCTAAATAAGTTAATATTTAGTATATGTTACACACGGAAGAGCGTTCATAGTTTATTCATGTGAAGTTTTTCGTGATAGTTACGTATTATTTTAAAGAATGAAACAGGAAGCTTAAACAAGTGTTCTACAATAATCTACTGGTACTTCAAAAAGAGAAAGATAACCAAAAGGGGGATTTATATGGAAGAAATTTTTCTCTTAGGTCAAAAGGAATTTTGCATATTTTAAATTTACTCGGATAGTAGGAACCAAAGGGGTTGGTTAATAGTTTTAGGGACCATGGGCGTCCAGAGCTATATGGCTCACGAGAACATAGCAGAGTGCCTTTAATAGAGGTTTGTAATAGTGTTAATATAGAACACACCAAACGGGGCTCTCTCGCTTGTTTCTCCTAAATAAATTGCCATTACCCAACAAGGTGTCCGAAGGTAAAGAAAGCCGTGCCGAGATTCTAAAGAAAGTTTTGCTTGATTTCTTCTTGACCTCAGGCATAAATAAGCCATTAGGGAAAAGTATGACATAAAGTAAATAGTACCATTAGTTATTGTGAGAAACTTATTAGTAATATACAATTTTGGAAAGATTAACTCTAGTAAGTGAATAAAACTGAAACTAATTTATCATAATTTGAACGCTCTGTCCTAATGTAACAACGTTAAAGAACGTACTAAATTATTAGCAACTACTAAATGAAGAGGAGTAATCTCCATATATTCGGTTATGAATTACCATAATAGCACAATTAAGAGTAAATGACAAATAGTCACAACAATATCGTATTAAAAGGATTAAATCTATCTAAGAGCAAGGACTCTAGAATACGTAAGATGTGAGGAAAATGTATTAACATTTAAATATTGTATATTGAAAAGTTTTATTTTCGGTTAAAACCTGACAAACTGAGCTTGGGGGTGGGGTATGTAGTGGGACGAAATTAAGCGTCACCCATCCACCAATGTCAGCCCAGTTTGCAGGTGACTACTAGTTTAATTTAGTTTTGTTTATGTATTTTTCTTAATATTTGTAATAGCTGTGAATTATCTAAGAGCTTTGTATTTTTTTATGTGTTTCATGTACGGAGAGGGCGGCGCAACGAACGGAGACAGCATCTTCGTCGCCGCGACCAGAGAGGAAATTGCTGGCCGCTATACGTCGCGGGTCGACAGCCAAGGAGCAACAGAAGATCCTGGAACCGAGTTGTTGCGTCGTGCTTCTAAAAATTAAAGATGAATTTTTTATACTCTTTTTGTACAACAATGACGTCATATAGAGCTTAATCTTATTGAAAAGTCAGTCACTGTCTGTCAACGATCAAGTTCACATCTGTATGTGTAGGAAGCTAATAAATTAGTGTATGCTACTAAAGTTGAAACACGTGTTCTGAGGATTTATTTATGAAGAATTATGTGAAAGGATTAATAATATATTCGACAAGATTATTGACTCTGACAGCGTTCACCAAAACTTTGAATCTCAAAAGTTTATTTAATGTGTGATTCTGATATCGATTTAAAAAGAATATAAATCATTTTGAAGTGGGTTGTAACTGACGTAGGTGACGAAGTCTGCACATGGTCATATGTCCAAAGAAAATCAGTTATAATAAAAAACTTATGTCGTTACACTACAGTATTTACAACTTCAAATCTAAAAAACTGATGTTCGTACAGTGGATCCACTACCCCAGATGTTAAACTTGAAGAGAACGTCACTATTATATCTTGTAATACGTTGTGACCTAGGGTTCTGGGAGTACCAAGATTTGCAGTGATGAAGAGATGAACTATACTGAAAAGCCTTCTAGGTTCAAGTTAAATAAGAAGTACTACTTTCAAACGATAAATGTAGATTCTCATCTGAAAACTAACAAACAAAAGGAATTGTAATTGTTTCTACAGGAGAATTATATACATGTTTTAGCAGTGCGGGAAAAGAGATTCGTAGATGAGAATGTAGATGACAGTCAGCATTACAGGATTTATAAAGGGAAACCTGCAGCAGGGATAATAGAGAACATGAAAACGTTCGAAAAAGCATTTTATGCAAGCCAAAAAATCATAGAATAACAGAATTTACTCCGAAATCAGAAAGAATGTGCATGTTAATAGAGTTCGAGAACGAAAGCTATACTTTTATAAACTGCCATGTACCTGTAAATGACGATAAAAGAAGAAATCTGCAGAAAATAAGTCAGTTTTGGAATCTTTTAGGATCTGAAATCTCCAACATTAAAAGTACTAGTCGATGAGTTCAGTAAGCAAGCTGGGAAGGAAAAGAAATTTAAGAATATTGTAGGCGAATATCCATCACGCTTAAGAACAAACAGATTAAATTACGATTTCTCTGTTATAAAGGAAAAAAAAGATACAACCAATACAGTAATCCACTATAGCTATTGTTACAATAGAAAATAAGGAAACGTTTAGAGAAGCAGTTGAGACAGCAAAACAAGATGTTTGGCATGAACTCAATCTAAAAATTACTAAAGCACCAGAGAAAAATTTAGGACTTTCCAAAAGGAGATATGGTGGAACAAAGAGTGTGGAGAAGCGCTAGAACAAAGATCTCAAAAATGAATGAAATGGAGATGCTCAAAAAAAGAATAACATTTAGAAGAAGTAAAACTACAAAAAAAACGTAAAAAATACTCCGAAAAATCTAAAGAATATTTGAAAAAACTCAGCCTATGGAAACAGTGGAAAATTTCACCAAAAATAATACTGGGGGTGTATTAAACTTTTAAACATGTTTCTAAAGGGCATCAGGCACTAAGTATTTGTTTGAAGGATGGAAACGCGAAAACGGGGCTAAATAACGAAGTAAATTGAGAAATACTAGCAAAAGTTTTAGACGTGTTCTTGAATTGTCCACTTCCTACAGTTAAATTGGAGCTTCCAGCAATACCACGACATCTGGAGAAAGGTTACCTATCAACTGAGCAACAAATTGAAGTAGCAATCACATCACATCAGATACTACAAAGCTAGTGATGAAGACTCCATTATAGTAGAATTATTGAAACTGTCAGACCCAAGGACTATAAATGATCTACAACAGCTTTTTGAGAAAAATTTGGAAAACTGAAAAGGTTCCAGAATAGCGGAAAACAGCATTAATCCACCCACTGCAGAAAAGGGGACACAAATAAAACGTCAGCAATAACAATGAAGTCTCACTTCTGCCAGTAGCATACAAAATATTATCATATATTCTCCTGCGCAGAGTTGTGTAAACTGTAGAGAAACAATTGGGAGAATATCGAAAGGAAAAAGCCTGCAAAAACAGATGTTTAACTTAAAATGAGTAATTCGTCACAGGATGTTGACGAGGAAATCTAAAATATAATTATTTATTGATTTCAAGAAAGCATTTGGTAGGCTAGAACTGAAACATCAGAAAAAAAATCACTAGAGAATTAGGTGTTAAAGCAAACTTAGCATAATTAATTCGAGGAACTTTCACAAATATGATTTCAAAGCTAAATTTGTAGGAGAAGCATCTCGGAGATTTAAAATAATACTGATTTTAGACAAGGCGATGGTTTATCATCTGTACTCTTTAACTGCGTTCTAGGAAAAATTGTAAGGATCTGCAATTTGGAGCTAATGAATCACAAAACTGAACCTACGATTCTATGAAGGCAAACTGATGGAATTAAGGTAAATTGCCTAGCTTTTGCCGGCGACTTTGCAATACTTTCAGAAAATCTGACAGACGCAGTTATTCAAATAAACCTTCAGGAAGAAATAGCAAATAGAACTGGTTTCAAAATTTCGCTTGAAAAAAAAATCATGACATAAATAGAAAATGCTCCAAACATCATAGAAACACAAATAAGTAAAATAGAGCCAGTAGGTACATTCAAATATCTTGGAGAAACGACACAACAGACTGGACTAGAAAAATTTGCAATATATGTAACAGTTAACAAAATCAAGGAGCCTAAGGTTTGACAAAGAATATTTTCAATAATAAATGCATTTCTAAGAAACAAAGCTAAAACACTATACTACAGTGTTACGACCGCAACGTTTTTGTGGATGAGAAATGAACTATAAGCTGGACAGAATAGAGGTCTTGAAATGCCCATGGTTAGAAAAGTAATAGGTGCAGTACAAACTAAAGATGGGTGGAAATTGAAAAATAATGAAGAGAGCTACAAATATATAGAGATAGTACGAAAAGTAAAGGCTAAAAGAAAATTAATGAATGAGAACAAGCACACGAAATAAATATCACTATGTTTCGGGAAGAAGAGCTCAACAATGCATCGATCACAGAAATAACGAAATATCTAGAAAGAAATAGTATCAAAGAATGGCAAATACCTGACTGGAATGTAAGAAATCGGAGTGTACATGGACAGAAAAAAAGAAAAAGCAATATGGGGAGAAGGTGAAGGAGTACAGGAAAGATAGAAAACAACAAGGAAAGAAGAGGAAATGAAGTTTCTACGTGATCCTATACTGTAAATATAAGGAGGAAAGTGTGCTAATTCAAACAAAGATAAAAAAAATTTTAAAAAGTTAAAAAGAAAAAATTGGTCAAGGTGACCCCTTGCAATAAGCAGAAAATCCGGTTTTGAGTCCCGGTGAATGAAGAAGAAAAGACCGTTAAAGACGACTGATAGTGTAAAGCAAGGAATTCGACCGTCCGTGTAAACTGGCAAATTTGTGTGCGAGCTCTAGCCTGGCAAAAATTTTCTCTGTCATCATTCTATTATACAGCTGGAGGTGACTCATATTCGCTACTGCGAATATATTTCATGGTTTAGAATTATCCTGGTACTTTCATTCAATTTCACTTGTCATATAGATTAAATATTCTTAATTATTACAATATAAGGGATGACACAGAGGTTTTCTCTCGGGAAGTTGGTTCCTCCAGAAACTGCAGCTTATTATGCCATCTGCGTTGCCAATGAGCCATCGTTGGGACAACAAACCACTAGCTTAGCGGTAAAGTGTTCGCCATTCAAGCGGAAGAGTGTGCTGTTTTCGGTTCTATTATCACTGCAGCCAAGAAATTTACCTCTCCCGTGAAGCACCCACTAGCAGGCAGATCGACACTCAGTAAATATATCCTAAGCCAACTGCTCCCCCATATATTTTTAGCTACTTTTATTCTGTGCCTTTTAGATCTAAAGGTGATAAACTTGCTGTACAGTACACTTGTTGGCGCCTACTTTTTCTGTTTCTTTTAGTTGTATTGACTTAATTAATGCACTGAACGGTTTCTCACCTGGATTTCTTTATGTATGTGCTTCTACGGCTACAGTTGCATACATTAGTGGTAGTTCTGCAACGTTCTTCAGTATGACTGTGGACTCGATGAAGACGCAGACCGTTTCTAATCCGAAAGTGCCTATAATGCTGCTAATCCGTGACAGTTTAGAGTATTTTGTTTTATTGACAAAGACTGTTGCAAAGTTTACATGATAAGTTGTAATTCGTTAGTATTAGTACAGTACATATTAAATAACGAAGTTCCCACAATGGTTCGTCCATTTCGTCAAACGCAATAGCTGATCATATATTACAGACGTTCGAAGCACCTCAGGATCAAATGGTTCAAATGGCTCTGAGCACTCTGGGACTTAACATCTGAGGTCATCAGTCCCCTAGAACTTAGAACTACTTAAACCTAACTAACCTAAGGACATCACACACATCCAATCCCGAAGCAGGATTCGAACCTGCGACCGTAGCGGTCTTGCGGTTCCAGACTGTATTGCCTAGAACCGCTCGGCCTCTCCGGCCGGCACCTCAAGATCGCAGTCACACCAAACAGATTAAGCGAGATCTCAGTGCAGTTAAAGAAGCAGCTACAGTAACGCCATATTAAGATCGCCCTTCAGTTGACAGAGTGAATAGAGCCATAGATGACATGAAACATGGAAAGACCCCAGGTGAAGAAGGTATCCACTAAGAAATTTTTAAAAAAATGTGGCAAATATGCAGGAGTATAGTTGGTAAAAATTCCTAGCCAGGTTTACTATACCTCATAGACTTAAGGAGCAAAAAAAAAAAAAAAAAAAAAAAAACAATAATAATAATAATAATCTCAAGCCTGGTAAACAAAATGATACACCAGAAAACTACCACCACGTATTGCTACGTAGCATGATCTACAGACTGCTAGATAGATCACTGTATAACCTCTTGAGCAAACTATTTTCCGACCAGACGGAAGTTGTGTCGTTCAGGCTGTAGTTCTTACAACATTGGTTGTGGTAAGGTCCGAAATAAAACTCAAACTTGAGTTGCATCGGTAGATGTTTTGGAAGTTAGGGTATAATTTACAAATTTCTACGTATTTTCCCACGTAAAGGCCTGAAAAGTCTGAAGTGATAAATTGTAGACCATCCCGTGTCACTATGGAACACACAACAAGCAACAGAAGGAAACACAGTAATTGTCTTCCAAAAGGGTCAATTCTATTACCTCCCTCTGCTGTTTAGCATGTACAACAATGATATGCCTCTAAAACAACAGCATTGAAATTTGCATATGTTGACAATTGGACACTAGCCGTACAGCATAAAGACATGGAGGAAACTGAAACCACGGTGATATTTGATCTTACCAAACTGAGTAACTACTTCTGGGACTGGAGGCTATTGCTAATCCCAACAAAGACCGAACCTATATGCTTTGATTTGAATAGTAAAATTGCATGAAAAGAGCTATCGGTTTTGGTTAACAACCATAACATGAGACTGCAGTGTCTAGGAGTCCCCCTCCGTTACAAACAGCACTTGACAAACATAACAGCTAAACTCCGAACCACAAATAATGTAATCGAAAAGCTATGTGACTCAACTTGGGGCTCCAAGGCAACTACGCAACCGGCATCTGGTCTGGGACTGATCTACTCGGCGGCAGAATATTGTTCACCAGTATCGCTAAGTTGTGCTCACTGAAGGGGGAGTACAGAACAATACAAAACAACGCCCAGCTACCTATTCATCCCTTCTCTGAAGAAGTAAACATCAACAATCTTCAGTCAGAAGATTATGTTCACAGGATCCTTTCGGTGTCGTAACACATCACATGTATACTGTCATACTTTGTAAACAAATATGTAAGATATTTGTTTACGAAGTATGACGGTATACATGTGATGCGTTATGACAGCGAAAGTATATTGTGACCACTGGAGTCAGTGCCACAATTTTCTCCAAACACACATACAAATGTCATACTAACAAATGTAAATCCACCTGACGATGGAGGTTTAAACCTTTGAAACGCGTCGTGGAGATAAATAAACAGTGACTGGTAATAGTAAACTTGTTGTTTCATTTAGTCTCAGTAAACATTTTTCATCACTGCAGAAACGATGTAATTGAACACCATGTCCACAGCTGTACACTGAAATCAACTTCGCAGTACTGTGTTGTTTACATGCTCCTTTCCACATCAGTGAGAGTGGACTACCAATAAAAGTCACGACCTCACTTAAAAGTCATCATTGACATTTGGAAAGGAAATTATATTTTGGAAAATTTGACCATGGGTGCTGTACAAATAATTTTCACTTAGTGTTCTGTTTCATTCATGGACGAGGCGTCTTGAGTCTTGCGAAGAAATGTTGATTAAGCTTCCCGACAACTATCTTGGACAACTTGTCCAACAACACTCTATAAACAGACCCAATTGTATTGAGAGGATCAGCAAGGTGATTTCAAAATTACATGAACAATGTTCGCCAACCGTCATAAGGCCGCCAAGAAATTTTGCAGGGTGTTTGTGTTCAATCGAATGGTGGGATGGTATGGCAAACATGAACGATTGCGATTAAATCTAAAAGACGTTATGAATCGCATTGTAGGCAAATGAGATGTATTCGCATCTGCGAACACAAACAAGCATCAGCTGTATAAGGGAATGACGACAGTGAAAATCTGCGCCGCACCGGGACTCGAACCCGGATTTCCCACTCTACGATAGTGGTCGACCAGCCGCTTTGGCATTCCGTGTACGACTCACGGCCAGACCCAAACCTAAATATGTCATCGTTCGTGCGTCACAACCTGTACTCGTACACACATTAAGTGATTCCCTAACAGGGGAGGTCATTGCAACTCAGATCCTTGGAAAAACCTATCAGAAATACTAAGAAGTTCTGACCATACGTAAGGAAAATGAGCTCTCCCTAACCATCCATTCACGCACACATGTCCGAAGGACCATTGCATTGTTCCCCTTAACAACAGAGGCACTGCTGTATCATAAATACGTAACTATCTACGTGATCTTAAAACCGAATTTTGGTTTCATGCAGTTCTCTATCCCACACTATCCAGTGCAAACCCCTTAATCACTGCATAACTACTGCAACCTAAAGTCATCTCAGCCTGCTAGCTATATTCCAGCCTTGGTGTCTCCCTACTGTATTTACCTCCACATATCCCTCCTTCACAAAACCGATTGTTCTTCGATGACAAAAGGTCAACCCATCCTTTCCTGAACTCAAGTTATGCCTCTTTGCTCAGTTTCATTCAGTACCTCCTAATTAGTTATTCCATCTACCCATCTAATCTTCGGTTTTCTTGTGCTGCACCACATCTCGAAAGCTTCTCTTCCAGTCTGAACTGCTGATCGTCCACGTTTTGCTGCCATACAACACAGAACTACGTTCAGAAAATACTCACTTAACTTTACGTTCTATGCATGTAGCATCTTATAAACTTTCCTAAACACTATCCTTTCCATTCAACTGCTCTTTAAGGTCCTTTGCCGACATTGACAGAACTGCAACGCCTTCGACAATCCTGAAAGTTTTTGTTTCTTCTCTAGCACCCTTAATTACGTTTCCTGATTTCTTACTGGTTTCCGTTAGTGCTTTTTCAATGTACAGGCTGAGAGCCACCGATGATAAGCTATAGACATATTTATATCTTTCTCAACTACAACATCAACTTCATGCCTTTAGACTCTTAAAATTGCTATCTGTTTTCTGAAAAAGTTCTGGATAAACTATCTCTCTCTGTATTTTGTGCCTGTTGCTCTCAGAACTTCAACTAGGCTAAACCAGTCAATATTGTCGAAAGAAAACTTCGTATGAAGCAGAATTATTGAATATAGCCAAAGCCCCACCTTTGTTTACTCGAGCCATTAACAGAGATTACTGGCGGTCTGGCAGAAATAACTTACTAATAACGCGTAAAGCCTACACTGACTTATGCATTCAGATCCTGGAGAAAGATCTGTCTTATAATACTGAGAAGTTCTGCCCATGTATATGGAAAATGAGCGGGACATAACCATCCATTCAATTTCTCCCATCTCTCACGTGTCCCACTGGTCTTAAAAATGAAGACAGCAGACAGAAAGATGAAATATTAAATTCCGCTTTTAAAAATGAATTTACGAAGAAGGATGCTACCTAACGACGGTTAGGCTGCCGCACTGGCTCACAGATGAGCAATATTTATGTTATGAATCCCGATATTGGAAAACGATTACGACTGTTTAAAGCGAACAAGAGAGCAGTCCATGACGGACTTACGCTTAGCAAATATAGTGAATACGCTGGGGATTTATCACCAATCCTAGTTCTTCTTCATCTAAAACTTGTTGCGGAGCGTCTAGTCCCATGTGGCTATAAACGAGTGTCGGCCAGTAGTGTCCACGGAAAGGATAAGAAATTGCATGCACCAGAATAGTATACCATTAATACTGACATCCGTCCATTGTAAGATCCTACAGCATATTCTGAGATCAAGATTCAAATGGTCTAAATGGCTGTAAGCACTATGGGATTTAACATCCGAGGTCATCAGTCCCCCAGACTTGAAACTACTTAAACCTAACAAACCTAAGGGCATCACACACATCCGTGCCCGAGGCAGGATTCGAACCTGCGACCGGAGCAGCAGCGCGGTTCTGGACTGAAGCGCATAGAACCTCTCGGCCACAGCGGCCGGCTGAGATCAAGAACTGTGATGTACCAGGAGGGAAACACGGGTCTCACAGAGTATGAGCACGGAGTGAGGAAAACCACTCATACGAAATACAGCTTGCCTTAGTTGTACACGACGTCTGACAGACAACAGAAGCCGATGAAGAGGTATATCTCTTCCTCTTAGGTATTCAAAAGACGTTCAGCACTGTACCAGAAGGTCTGCTTCTAAACAGTAGGGACAGGTGTGCGAAACTTTACGACGAAAGCTACTTTCGCACGACGTGTCACTGCCTAGCATATGTTGCACGATGAAACTTACACCACATGCAGGAATAACGACTACGGTATATTACAGAAGGTAACCGAAAGGAATAAACAATGAGAGGAACAGAAGTTACATTTTTATTCAAAGATGATAATTACACTGAATTCAAAGCGATTCATGGCGGTGCCCTGGACGTTACAAAATGCAGGAAATTGTACATAATGGGGTGTGTTATCACTAGGCATGTCTACGCATGCTCTACAACGAGCTCCCCAGCTGGCCACAATGTTGGCAAGGAGCTCTTGTGGTAGGCCGTTCCAGTCACCCATCATCGTGGTTAACAACTCATAGATGGTCGATGGGAATCCTGCCTCGGACATGAATGTGTGTGGTTTCCTTAGCCTAGTTAGGTTTAATTATTTCTAAGTTATAGGGGACTGATGACCTCAAAAGTCAAGTCCCATAGTGCTCAGAGGCATTTAGTTTGATGGTCGATGGTACACGTGGACACGATGCAATACGTCTGCCCAATGCGTCCCACACGTAGTCGATGGGTCTTACCTCGGATCCATTGGTTACATATCTTCCTGTTCCAATAACTCCTCTGTCAGCGCTGTTCGATTCCGTAGAGCACAGTCGTCCAGAAAAATGATTTCATACCCTGAACTGACGCAGGTAGTAAGGAGTTCAGTGACCAACGAAACGTTATGCTACAAAATCAGAGGTGATAAAACGAATTCTTTTTTGCCTCTTGTGGAAGCGAAGAACATGCATAAACAAATTACATGGGGAATAATTTTAACTACATGAATGCGTAGTGTGAGATACCGACCGATTCATAACACATTCCTTTTGCACAATAATATTCACACCATTGCTTTAGCCCCACTTGCCTTTTCCTGATAATGTTATCTCAATTGGACTGGAAAACCTTAAAGAGAATTCAATAGTTATCACACTAATTACGAAATTGCATATAAAAATACTGTAGCGTCCACAAAAATAATCACTGATTCCTTGTGAATTTCCTTGTTGTCTCTTGTTATGATAAGATTCAGGATTACCCCATCATCTGATGATGTGTTAAATAAACGAAATATCTTTTTGAAATGTTCATTTTTCACGTTACTGTCATTTCATCCCCCTCGCACCATTTCGGTTCGGGGTGGGCTGTCAGTGGTAACAAGTCGTTGCTCTTCAACCATATGACAGAAAAATTTATGAAACGTAGCAAAAAATTTGACATGGCGGTTGAAAAAGAGTGATACAGTAAAAGGGCCAGACGGTGTGGCCGAGCGCTTCTAGGCGCTTCAGTCTGGAGCCGCGTGACCGCTACGGTAGCAGGTTCGAATCCTGCCTCGGCCATCGATGTGTGTGATGTCCTTAGGTTAGTTAAGTTTAAGTAGTTCTAAGTTCTAGGGGACTGATGACCTCAGATGTGAAGTCCCATAGTGCTCAGTGCCATTTGAACCATTTTGAACAGTAAATGGCAGATGTATAAATTAAAATATAATGAGCGGATTTGTTGATTAATTATACTACTGACACAGATGAAATGGCAAATAAATGTTTCACAAAATGTATATGCGGATGGACAGTTGCATAAGTTGAAAGATGAGAGCCTATGTGTTGACTGATTAAGATAGAAAGGTAGACGAGCGAAGTGAAGGGACTATAAGGAAACTTAAGGAGGGAAACCAAATTAGGAGTTTCCCAAATTCTGATCATTTTCATTGCATAAATCATTAGCTTCACTATCCAAGAATACTCTGTCAAACTTTCAAAGCGAAATTAACATTCGTTTAGATTTTATGTGCATTGAACTGAGTGCACATCGGGTACAGGCTCGAGCGCAGATAGGTCACGTCCAGAAGAGAATGGGGACTCAACTCCGAAACATTCGACAAAGTAAAAAGCTTGGTGGTAAAGGCAAACTCACAGAGTCATTAGTGAAAAAGCTCATCACTTATTATGGAATAGCGATTCAAAGACATATAGATAGTGTGCAAGATATGAAAAAAGCAATTATGGCGACATACTATCGTATGATTTTCACGGATGAAAATGCTCAACACGAGTATGGCCCAGAGGGAGAAGACAGCTGGTGCGAGTGGCAGAAACGAACAGCCTTTGGAATGGAACATGAACCGCACCCTGCTCCAATGCACCACGACGTACAGAAGCAAACTCTCCCAATATATGAAATTTGTCGAGGGATAAATTACTGTAGAGGTGCTTAGGTGTCGTGTATAGGTCTCCACACTCAAAATGCGATTAGCTCCTAAACATTTGCACTCCGGACTGAAAGTCGTTGAATTGGCATCGTATTTAGCAGCGGGCTTATTCAATGAAGGAAAGTCATCTCTTCTGATGGTAATGAACGAAGCAGGATATATAGTAGGCACACAAAGCTTCAATTATACCTAACAAATAGATAACCAGTGCGTGTGTCGGCAGAATCGAAGTAGTTCACTGGAATCGAAAGAAGCCCGGAAAGCTCGGAAAGCACTGCTGCAAGTGGAAAACGAAGCCATACTACATGGTGCTGGAATCACAGGTTAGCTGGAAAGTATTTTATATTATTGTAAACTTCCTTGAATTTCTGGGTTCCGAGAATTTATTTTTGAAACGCGTTTATTCCGAAATGATTTTTTTCACATTTGCTTGTAGGCGAACTCAAAAACATTAGTATCGATCATTATTAAAATTGATAGTATGATTCTTTAAAAAATTACAAATTATATGAAACAATTTGTGAGATGATTTCATGATTTTAAGGGCATTTTTCTTTGCTTAATTAGAGAAAAATCGTGGAAATGGAAGTAAATTGTTTCAACGCCTGCAAAAGGTTTAATTTTCATTATTTTCATATGAATTAAGGTTAATATTCTTAGAAAATAAGTTATTAATGTAAAATCAAAACCCTTTTTTATTTCAGATGAAAATCGGAATGGGTACACTGCACGCAATTGCGGAACTATACTCACAAACTTCAGTGGACATCATAGCGTAACTTTGTTATTTTTGGTTGAAATTATTCAAAAAAATCAACAAAAACTGTTCAAATATGAATGAAACGTCAAAATTTTATTGAATTTCAATTAATTCTTCCCACCCAAAGAAACGTCCCAAAGAATCAGCTGACAGTGGGTCCACAACCGATTATGCTGAGACAGGGAACCATTGGTGGGAATTGCATATCAATTATATTATGGACGTACTCGTAACCAGCGTACAACGCATCAACGACACCGTAACTCACAATAACTGTTCACAGCGACGATCGGTAGTCTCAGTGCATGTATCACAACGGCGCATCCAGTTCTGCCGCACTCTCGCAAAGAACACTAGAACAGGCATTGTGTGATAAACAGCATACACCCATGACCACGAGACATACATATTTTATACAGCTCGTAGCATTTGTGACCGCGGGCATCACACCGGCGAATTAACTTGTGCCGCACGCACGCCACTGTCCCCGGTCGGCCACACGGTCCAACACTCTCTCTTCAAGGTCTGGTGCTCGGACGTGTCTTCAACGGGAACCTTGGCCGGCTCTCTGGCGTGAACGGCCCTAGGGCACCTCAGTGATATCAACGCATATTCATCCCACAACACCGAAAAACAAGTAACAGAGGGACAAATAGACAAACCAGTACAACAAACACAAGAAGATGCAACACCTGTTAACAGTTCACTATGTCAAAACACATCATTAAAATTACATGCAGAATATGACTCTAGCATATGCAGACAGTATATAGAGCCCATACGTATTCCATATGAGGGCAGCACACACACAGCACAGACAGACATGGGAAATAGCGACAAAGAAATGACTCAGTTGCCAAATAACCTCGACATAGGCAAATTATATTCCAAAAACAGAGATACTGGAAATCCTATGCTAAATACAGACAATATGCATAATAATGAGTTAAAAATGTCTCATCCATGCACAATTCACAGTGCACACAAACATTAAAGGAAGACAAATGTCAGGATGTTTCACAGGACACATAAAGAAACCTAGGTAACACAATAATAACGTAACTGTGTAAGATAATTTTGAGGGTAACTCACGCGTAAGGTGGTTAGAAAACAGGGAAATTTTCCAGGCTGCTCTGCGTCCGGTGGTACACCTGTCAACCAGGAGGGGGAAAAATATGCTTCCCTACAACAGAGCGGATCGACAGGATGACATGATACTTAGGACAGAGAAAATGCCAACCGATCATCGTGGGCTCCGCAGACTCTCAGGTCAAGCATCCACCTAACGAGGTGAAGGTTTAAATATAGATAAAGTCAATAAGGACTTCGTTACGGTGTGTGCCCGAGTTTATTATGACCTTCAAGAGACAAAACCTATGTGCTACGGCTTTACTGGATCCCACCTTCCCCCCTCCCCCCCACCACAAGCTGTGAAGATCTTATAGCTATGCGGCAATACTAGCACTTTGGTTGGTGTGGAAATACCCATACCTGAACGAAATACAGGCAGATACAATCTAAGTCCAAGAGCCATGTATAAGTGGAGGAAGGCTTCCAGACGTTTCCAAAATTCTCATAACAATTACCGGGACCAAAATTGCGAGGCTGCAGTTGTAAGAGCGAATACAAAACCAAAATAACACAATTCTGTTCTGAATATGTAGCCGGAGCTGAAATTACGCAAGGATGAAAATCTTGGATTACCACATCCATATATGCACAGTATTCATATGACATAGAGCCGTTTTCTGACTAAATAAGACACATAGAAAAACCTTCTGATGAGTAAATATTACTCATACTTAGTGACATGAATCATAGTCGACTCTGTGGCATGCAGACGGAACAGACAATACGGGACGAATAGTAGCTGACACAATAAATGAACTCTTTGTTCGAAACAAAGCTGGACAAAGACCTACATACTGCAACAATGCAGGAGGATCCAGCAATATTGACATCTCACTAGCAATTGCGAAGCCCATAATACTGTACATGTCAACAAATGGGAAGTACTGGAGAATGGCGCACACAGTGATGAAACGCCATCCTCATCCACAACACGAACGCACAAACTTCACATCGCAAACCAACTACTTCATCTAAACAATGCTGACGGGTAACTATTAATGGACCTGGTAGAAGAGTTTTCCCTTCAAACAGTCAATGGTAGCAAAAACTATAAAGCCCACATTCAGACGGACCTGCTTCAAAGAGCACAGAAACTAGCTATCCCAAAGCAGCGACCGTACTCCGAAATAGAAACTCCCCTGCTCCACTGTGTTAACAAGACTGAGGAAAGACGGTAGAGGCTAGAGGAAACCTTACTAAAAAGCAAAAAACATCGCACATCATGGAGGTAAGATTGGAAGTATACCATGATGCAAAGCAAAATTATAAAATGAAATTATACAAGACCAGACAATTTTGTCAAAATTCGGCTAAAAAACAATACATGGGGAAACCATTTAAACTTTTAACAGTTAAGGCAATGACGCCGACTGTACTGTCAACTCTTTAGGCGAACAGATGGCTTATCTACAAGGACAGGGAAGTGTACAGCAGAGTACGTGCTGCAAAGCTTCTCCCTGATGACGAAAAGTCGCATCACCATCAACATCAAACAGACTTGCGAAGTCAAATGGATGACACAGATGGTCCCATTAATATCCCATTTGCCCAAGAAGAGATCGAGTTAGCAATAAAACAATTAAAGAATAAGAAGACACCCCACTCATACGGCAAACACTTAGAGACACTAAAAAATACTGTTGCACAGGTCACCCCCCTTTCTAACAGAGTTGCTGAATGAAGCAGTGCTGCAGGATAAGTCCCTGCCTTGTGGAAAACACTAAATACAGTAGTCATCAAAATATCGTGAGATCGGGACCCAATAGCCCCAAAGACTTACAGGCCCATCTAATTCTTGAACATTTGGCTAAGGTGCAGCAAAGGCTCCTGTGTAATCGAGTGCACTCACACAAGCCGCTCTTTGGCCTTAGTCCAAATTAGTATTGTTTTAGACGAAAAAACTCAATAGATGATGCAGTTTACAGCGTGCAGGAAACAAAACATGACACACAAGATAAATACGCAGTAACAATAACAACACATACCGTACGTCAGGTGCCTTTGACAATCTCTGGTGGCCTGTACTACTGCAGAGATAGGCTAGTGCAATGGCAATCAGGAATACAAAAGGTTATCGAGAAAATAACGAAAGGATGACCACAAGGCTAAATCTCAGGCCCAATTTTCTGGGATATTTCCATAGAATCGATCCTAAACAATCTGGACGAAGATGATAGGGGGAAGGTTATAGTAGCCTATGCTGATGACTTGCTAACAGTTATAACGGTAAACTCGAGAATGCAACTCGAAAGGAGGGGTACTCTTTACAAAAAGAAATGACTGGTGCAGCCATAAGAAGCTCACAATTGTGATAATCAAGGCACTATATTTGCTGATCATAGGTGCCTTCCAGAGAAACCTCACCATTAGGCTGAACAAAAAAGCATACCGAGGAAAGTAACAGCAAGATACCTAGGGATACACCTCGACGAACGATATTCAGTGAGCCAGTAGGACTTAACAGCTGAAAAAGCGACAAGACTAATGCACAAAGTCGCAACTCTAAACTCAACTCTTTGCAGACTACCATTGCAGTCACTGCAAACGTATCATACAGCCCTATTTGAATCTATAATGTGTTTCGCAGCAAGTGCCTGGGCACACTGTCATTCACGCCGCGCGGGTCTAGCCGAGCGGTATAATGAAATATTAATTGCTCTGAGTAACCGGAAGTCCCACGTTGGGATTTTTTGTGATCTATCAAAGGCTTTTGATTGTGTAAATCATAGAATACTTCTAGATAAGCTCAAGTATTGTGGTATGAATGGGACAGTGCTCAAATGGTTTAAACCATACCTAACTGGAAGAGTGCAGAAAGTTGAAATAAACAGTTCACATAATATGCAAAAAACTGGTGATTTCTCAGATTGGGAAACAATCAAGGTGCCACAAGGTAGGGTCTTTGGTCCTCTGTTATTCTTAATATTTATTAATGACTTGCCATTCTCTATTCACGAAGATGCAAAGCTGGTACTTTTTGCCGATGATACAAGTATTGCTATCACACCCTACAGACAAGAATTAACTGGTAAAATTGTAAACGATGTTTTTCAGAAAATCTTTAAGTGGTTCTCTGCAAATGGGCTCTCATTAAACTTTGACAAAACACAGTGTATACAGTTCCACATGTAAGACGTATGCGTTGCCGGCGATGGGCGAGGCATGACAGAGTCTCTGACCAGAGAGTAGTATGTCGTTAGTTGTTGCTTGACGCTAGTCTGCGCTTGTCTGCGCGAGTCGACAGTAGTCTTGAGTAGTCTGCGTGAGTCGGCGGGAGTCGGCATGTGTCGGCTGTGTGCTCTGCTCGGGACTCTGGTCAGGACTCTGGAGGATGAGTATTGTTGTAGAAGGTAAAGATGTAGCCTGCCGCATATCTAATAATGTATGTTAATTGTCATTTAATTTGTTCCAAAAAATGCCCCAATAATAATTTTTATAATATAAAGTAACTCTTTTAAAGAAAAGCATTCACTTCAAATTACTTCCAATGCATGATCATTCCTTACAAGAATCAAAAAAAAAAAAAAAAATAATAATAAATACGCCAGCATTGCACGAAGCTGTGTAGAAAAATTTCTACTTAAGAGTAGATATATTTGCAGTTTTTATTGAGGTAAGAATTTTTGCTTTTTTTATTCAGAATACAGGGCCGAAGGGCAGCGCTGCTGTACTCATAAAATTTATCAGGTTATTAAACTTTTTTATTATTTTGGTGTTTAGGAATTTTTCTGTTTCGAACTTAACATTAATTGAGAAAAGACTTTTGTGGGAACATTAAATGTGAATGCATTTCTGCACACAGACTGTAAATGGGAGCCAATTTTGTTCAGAGTTTACAATATTAGAAAAATTCATTTAATTATTAATTTTGTGGGGAGTTTACGCTTGGTTCATGGTTCACGGTTCATATTTTTAAAGATAAATAATTCTGTGGGGAGGTTACACTGTTCATTTTCGTTAGAAAAATTTGTCCGTTCGTTACGTAAATTTTGCAAACCGGGTGTGTCAAACTAGGCAGCGTTCATTGTAACGGAACGCGCCGCGTCATCAATTGTCGTTAAATTAACAGACGACACAATTGAATTTATTTGTTCATCATTAGGATCAAAATCATTACTAGTGGTCGGTACGCACTGATTGTCTGTAAATGGAGGATTGTCATCATTACACTGAGTGTCGCAAATGTTATCGGTCAAATTATTCGAGTCGGCTATTTCACTCATTTCACATCGCGATGTACTGTTAACAGTTTTTCGCGGCATTTTTCACAAAACGAAATTAAGCACAAATGAAACAAGGACAATGCAAAAATGCAACAAACACAAATATAACAAAGAGCAACAAATTGCCGATGATCTGTGAAAGAAAGAGTGACAAATTAGTAAAATTGCGTTGCGCCAGATGCAAACTACATTTAAGTAAATAAGAGCAGATATATGACTACTTATCAGAAGATTCACAAAGAAATACGATCCTGGCCGGATGTTGCCAAGTGTAACCTCCCCACAGAATTACTTACGTTTAAAAATATGAACCATGAACCATGAACCAACTCCCCACAAAATTAATAATTAAATGAATTTTTCTAATATTGTAACCTCTGAACAAAATTGGCTCCCATTTATAGTCTGTGTGCAGAAATGCATTCACATTTAATGTTCCCACAAAATCTTTTCTCATTTAATGTTAAGTTCGAAACAAAAAAATTCCTAAACACCAAAATAATAAAAAAGTTTAATAACCTGATAAATTTTATGACGACAGCAGCGCTGCCCTTCGGCCCTGTATTCTGAATAAAAAAAGCAAAAATTCTTACCTCAATAAAAACTGCAAATATATCTGCTCTTAAGTAGAAATTTTTCGACACAGCTTCGTGCAATGCTGTCATATTTTTTTTTTTTTTTTTTTTTATTCTCGGAAGGAATGATAATGCATTGGAAATATTCTTTAAATTGAAATGAATGCTTTTCTTTAAAAGAGTTACTTTATATTATGAAAATTATTATTGGGGCATTTTTTGGAACAAATTAAATGACAATTAACATACATTATTAGATATGCGCAAGGCAGCTTCTTTACCCTCTACAACAATACTCATCCTCCAGAGTCCTGACCAGAGTCCCGAGCAGAGCACACAGCCGACACATGCCGACTCCCGCCGACTCACGCAGACTACTCAAGACTACTGTCGACTCGCGCAGACAAGCGCAGACAAGCGACAAGCAACAACTAACGACATACTACTCTCTGGTCAGAGACTCTGTCATGCCTCGCCCATCGCCGGCAACGCATACGTCTTACACACACAGTAAACGGAATGACCCCATAATTAAATATAAACTTCGATCAGAAATCGGTAGCTAAGGTAGAATATTGAAAATATCTAGGTGTATGCATTGATGAGGGGTTGAACTGGAAAAAAACACACTGAGGATCTGCTGAAACGTTTGAGTTCAGCTACTTATGCTATTAGGATGATTGCAAATTTTGGCGATATACATCTGAGTAAATTAGCTTACCACGCCTATTTTCATTCTCTGCTTTCGTATGGCATCATATTCTGGGGTAACTCGTCACTGAGTAAAAGAATGTTCATTGCACAAAAGCGTGTAATCAGAATAATTGCTGGAGCTCATCCAAGATCATCCTGCAGACACTTATTTAAAGAGCTAGAAATCTTCACTGTAGCCTCACAATATATATATATTCACTTATGAAATTTGTTATTATCAATCCGAGCTTATTCAAAAGTAATAGCAGAGTACATGGCTACAGCACTAGGAGAAAGGATGATCTTCACTACTCAAGGTGGAATCTAACTTTGGCTCAGAAGGGGGTAAATTATGCTGTCACAAAAGTCTTTGGTCACTTACCTAATAACATCAAAAGTCTGACAGATAGCCATATAGCATTTAAAAGGAAATTAAAAGAATTTCTTAATGGCAACTCCTTCTACTCATTACATGAATTTTGGATATAGTAGGTGGGTAATTTCCCACCTTTCAAAAAAAAAAAAAAAAAAAATAATTAGTGTCATGTAATATTTTGTGTAATGTAATATCTTGTATGGACACCTTTCATTAAACTGACATGTTACACATAATTACGAAGTGTCGTATTCATGATCTATGGAACAAGTACTAATCTAATCCAATCTAATCTGCAGTCATGGACTGTGCGGCTGGCCTCGGCGGAGGCTCGAGTCCTGCCTCGGGCATATGTGTGTGTGTGTTTGTCCTTAGGATAGTTTAAGTTAAGTAGTGTGTAAGCTTAGGGACTGATGACCTTTGCAGTTAAGTCCCTTAAGGTCTCACACACGCACACACACATTGTCATTCACGACCGAAAAAGCCACTGTGAGGCGTAGAGAAAGAGATGTATGCTCAGAATGTCAGGGGCATTTGGCACCAAGCCCGTGGAAGTCGTTTGCATTGTACTTGCAACGTACACTGTTGGGCCGGCTGGTGTGGCCGAGCGGTTGTAGGCACTACAGTCTGGAACCGCGCGACCGCTACGGTCGCAGGTTCGAATGAGGGCTCGGGCATGGATGTTTCTGATGTCCTTAGGTTAGTTAGGTTTAAGTAGTTCTATATTCTAGAGGACTGACGACCTCAGAAGTCCCATAGTGCTCAGAGCCAAGCCATTTGTACACTCTTGACATAATCATTAGACACTGAGCAGCAGCACACTGGCTCAGAAGGTGAAGAGTGGATAAGCTGTCTGAGGTAATAGGGGAGCGTATTACAGAAAAAACACCAATTAAATCTTTGGAAGGTTGAGACATGGCAAAAAAACAAACAAAATGGGAAACATCTGACAAAGGCCGTTGGGTTATCTTCTTCTTCCCGAAAGGAGCCCTTGCAGAAGTGAGTGACCTTAGTTTATATATTTTCACCCATCTGCGGTGTACGAGCTGCGTCCAGTAAGCCGATCGACTCCGTGCTTCAAACAGCTATATCGTGCTATCGCACCCACACTGCTGGGCCCTCAGTTCACTAAGGAATCAAATCATTTTCGCCCATTACTTTCTCCCTTTTACCAAAAAAAAAAAAAAAAAAAAAAAAACAATCAATTTGTTACTTCACCAAAGGCTTATACTTTGGCGCTGCTGCGATGCTATAGGTGCCAATTTGATGTTTTCTTAATAAATTCTTGTTGCATTTATGACCCATGTCGATCCACATTTTCATAGATTTCGTCGTACAGAGTAGAAAGGCTTACGCTGCTGTACGCCAGCAAGCAGTTAGGATCTGTAACAGTCCCCGCCGCGTAAAACGACAGATGGTCGCGGAGCGCGAGAACGTAGGCGCGAGTGAGGGCCTCGTCTTATTGTATTTCTGCCAGAGATAGCAAAGGACTTGCAGGTGCAGTAGAAAGGAATGCACTTTGCCTTGAAAGGTGGTTATAAGATGAACATCAACAAAAGCAAAACATGTATAGTGGAATCTACTCAAATTACATCAGGTGATGCTAAGGGAATTAGATTGAAGTAGTAATTGAGTTTTGCTATATGGGCTGCAAAATATTTGAGGCTCGCCTAAGTAGAGAGCATACAAAATGTAGACTGCTAATGGCAAGAAAAGAATTTCTTAAGAAAAGAAATATAGATTTAATTGTTGGAAAGTCTTTTCTGAAAATAGTCCTCTGGATACATGGATAGTAAAAGGTTTAGACAAAAAGAGAGTAGAAATATTTTAAATTTACTAGTACATAGTAATATTGAAGATTAGACGGATAGATCACGTAACTAATGCGGAGGTACTGAAGAGAATTGGAGAGATGAGAAACTTGTGGCATAACCCAACTGGAAGAAGTTATCAGTTGGTAGGAAACATTCTGAGACATCAAGGTATCGCCAATTTAGTACCGAGGAAAGTGTGGGGAGTAAAATTCACGGAGGGAGCCCAAGAGAAGAATACAGTAAACAAATTGAGAAGGATGTGACTTGCAGTGGTTCCTTGGAAATGAAGAGGTTTGCACAGGGGAGAGTAGCATGCAGAGCTACAGCAAATCAGTCTTCGGATTGAACACCACAACAACAACAGCAGCAACAACAACAACATACGACTCTAACTACACTGTCGACACTATCCACACTGGCAGCTAATTTACCGTAACTGTAATACCTTCAAAATCGAGTTCATCTTGCAATTAGAATTTTATATCTTATCATCAGTGATTGGTTGATTAAACTGACTAATCAGAAACTTGCCCTGTGCAGCAAGTCGGGAAAATCTGAATCTAGCTACCTAAAAAGAAGAAAAGCCAATCGAAACTCACCGTAACAAGAGAAGGTCTGTAAACACATCAAAGCAGCTGAGCACCGCGCTGGATGGATAAAGCAGGGAGCGTTCGCTCAGTATGACCGCGTCTGCTGCGGGTAAGAGTCTTTTAAGTGTGTACCTTAGAATGTGATGGTAAAGTTCATCTCGTATGAAAAACCAGTTTTTGGTTATTAGTATAAGTATCACTGCTTGTAATCACAGTTTGCAATGACATTCAGCATTTATTGGTTCTGTGCCCAGCCTTCAGCTATTCTTCTCCTTTCCGTTAGGATCAAAAATGAGTAAACTCATTGTGTCATCCACCACGGATACAATGAGCAAGGATCAGTTTAGGGTCGAACCAAGACAGGACCAAAGAACAAATCACTAAGTGTCGCAAAGAGGTATATAAAACGAAACTGTTTGTTTAATTCAGCGCAGTCAGTGACTGATATTGTCTTGAAATCAGCTGCACCTACAAATGTCCGTCGTTTTCAGTGTACCGTATAATACGTGGGTACAAGGCCGCACTCTCTCCGAAGTCGCTGAAGGAAGAAAAAATCAGGATAAAAGCTATCAGAAAGTGTTGCTTTCTTCCATGCAATGCGAAGTAAATGATTATTTTAACGAATTGCCAACAACTGACAAAGTACTTCCTGTCGTGAAAGAAGATCCAATTTTGGGCAAGTCTGCCGAACTACATTTTATAAATTATTGACAGAAATAAATTATGAATATGTTCGCCGTGAACGCAATAGTATTCAAATATGCCGGGATGAAATTATTTTATGGAGGTGGCGTTATCTACGAATCACTTAATTGCTGTCAGGTGACGAACGTCCCATTTACTGTTTGGACGAGACGTGGCTGAACACAGGACGTAGCCGAAGAAACGTCTGGGTAGATAACGCCACAAATCCTGTCCGGATTACCCACGGGAAACAGGGGCCAACCGGATAAAGGAAAACGCCTGATTATCACACACACTGGGAGCAAAGCATGTTCCGTCGACGGCTGTTCGTGGATTTTCAGATCAAAGAAGCGTGGAGATTAATACGCGGATATGTGCGCCGATACATTTCAGGAGTGGTTTCAAGATGTTTTTCCTCGGCTTCAGGGAAACTCAATTATTGTTCTTGATAACGTGCCGTATACGTACCATTCTCGTCCAAAGAAAGTCTCAAATGCTTATTTCAACAAGCAAGATACATCAGAATGGCTGAATGGCTTCAGACTTAAAATGTCGCCTTTTGAAGACGGTATGCTACAGTAAGTATTACCTAGAAAAAAAAGAAAAAAAAAAACGCTCACCAGCACACAATGAACACCCTGAAATGAAATGGATAAGAATGCGGGGAAAACTTTTCTAGGAATTCCTCCGCACTGCTGTGGATTATATGCCATCGAGTTGGGTGAGACAGAATCAAAAACTATGTTGCACCAAAAACAAAACATATACAATATCGGGACTTAAAGAACTTTGTAATGAGCAACAAGAACAGTGACTGCACAAGAGTGGATAAAATGTGTCCTCCATGCGATGAAAACAGGTGAAACTCAAATGTCGAAATTAGGCTGCATTAAACAGGAGAGAAAGATCGTTTTGTTATAGCCCTGAATGAAAATAGTTTAAGATCGACAGAAGGAACACAATTTTATCGTTCCTTTAGCATTAATGTAACTGGTACTGCTACTAACATCGTTTGTGCTGGAATCTGCTATGCAAGCTCTCGGTTTTTTAATCTTTCTTTCATTATATAGTAGTCCAACTTCACAATGTAGGGATTCTCACATGTGACTTCAGCCAGGCAGCCAACTGCACAGTGTGCACCAAGGGTTTTCGTCATCGCTGCTTTCACTGGGGTGGTGGTTGTCGATATCGTGAAACTGCATCTCTTTTCTCCCTGCTCTCGGGGAATGAAGCATAGAGAGTCTTCTACTAGTTCTCAGGCCGCTATATTCTGCTCTGGGGAACATTCACGTGGGCATTCATGAGTGCAGTGGGCTTCGTGCAAGGAACCATACGGCCGAGGAGTATCATACACAGGTTTCAGAACTCGTACACCCTTTCATGACGATAAAGTTTCTTGATAGTGGCGTTTTTCAGCAAAAAAATGCTCCATGTCACAAGGCCAGGAGAGTGTTGGAGTGGTTCGAGGAACACGAGGAACATAGTGGCGAGTTGTAATTGATGCTGCCTACCCCCCCCCCCCCCTCCCCACAAACTCGCCAGATCTGAATCCGATCGAACGCATCTTGGATGATACTGAAAGATTGAAAGTGGCTTCAGAGCTCATAGCTCCCCTCTCCGGAATTTACGGGAATTAGGTGACTTCTATGTGCAGAAGTGCCAGCTTCCTCTAGCGACCTACCAAGACCTCATTGCTTCCATGCCATGCCACTACACGTCGCCGCTGTTATCTTTGCCAAAGGTGGACATACTGGCTGTTACATATGTGGTCATAATGTTCTTGCTGACCACTCTACATTTTAGTTTACAACTTATTACTTACGAAATACGGTAGAAGATTTGTCAAGCGCAGCATAAGCGTAACATCAGGATCTTTCCTTTAACATCTGCAAGTTTGAAAAAACCGGTAGTTGGTTTGTTGTTAGGCCGTTGCTGCAGGGCTGTAGGTATGAAGTTTGTATCAGTTCCAAGGACGTTATGAGGAAAACATATCGCTTTGACGTTCGCGGCTCGTGGTCTTTCGGTAGCGTTCTCGCTTAACGTGCACGGGGTCACGGGTTCGATTTCCGTCCGGGATTATCTCTACCTCTAGTTGACTCGGTGTTTTCCGTCTTTCATCATAATTTCATCCTCATTTACTCGCAAGTGGACATAGTGGCGTTACAGAACTCGTCCAGCGGTGGCCGAACCTCCCCGCGAGGGGTCTCCCGGCCACCAGTGCCATACGCTCATTATTTTTGTTATCGCTGTGACAGTAGCTTCTGCATTATCGACTTCTATTTCTATAGCTCTTAAATAGACTCGCCAATACCGCTAATACGGAAAGCATTTTCTACCATACTAAGGGCACTGCATACGTGTGTCCTGAAGATTGCCTTTGAAGGATCTCCTCAGGTTGCTGATCTGGTGGAAATGCGCAGCAGATACCTTTGTAATTTGAACTCTATATCAACAATCAGCACATGAGTGATGGACAGGCGTATTTGTTCCCGGCAATGATTTTGGATTCAGAAGAAATCTGCTTTGTACGAATTCATGGAAAAACGCAAAGTTTTAAAAAATTTAGCTGTCCCTGAGTCTGCCGTAGCTGCACGTGTCAATGACAACGAAATTGTATTCATGATCAACAGCAGGTAGGACAATTGAAAAAAAAATGGCAAGAAAAATTTTGTGACACAGTATCTAAGACACATTATTGTCATATGCTTCCCGTTTATCGTGATAATGCGGTTAGGAAATTGCCATCGTTCGATGAAGGCCATCTCAGTTTTCTACGACTTCATACCTACGTTGGCTGAAGTAAATGCAGTGGTTGTAAAACATGATACACATGTGTGCATACAGAGGAATGAAAAAGTGATTGTGTGGTATCAGTGACCAGTAGCGTAATATCTGGAACACCGAAGCATATTGTGTGTCAGTGATGAATGCATCGTATGAGAAAGAAGCATAAAATGAAATTTCCATGTTATCTACCCTGGCAAAAAAATCGAAACGAAAACAAAAAGATCAAGAAAATGCAGCTGAAGTCATAAATTATCTGTGACTGTGAAACTAGAGAAGAACACGAGTTCGACCATATGAAAAACATATTTCTGAATTATGCACACAAAATTAAGGCACGCCCTACTTGATCACAAACTCATTTAAAAATGCGGCTAATAGCGTTACTTGGAGAGACTGCTCTTTCGGTGTTATGCACTAATGGGGAGAGACTGCTCTTTCGGTGTTATGCACTAATGGCCATTAAAATTGCTACACCACGAAGATGACGTGCTACAGACGTGAAATTTAACCGACAGGAAGAAGATGCTGTGGTATGCAAATGATTAGCTTTTCAGGGCGTTCACACAAGGTTGGCGCTGGTGGCGACACCTACAACGCGCTGACATGAGGAAAGTTTTCAACCGATTTCTCATACACAAACAGCAGTTGACCGGCGTTGCCTGGTGAAACGTTGTTGTGCTGCCTCGTGAAAGGATGACAAATGCTTACCATCAACATTGATAAAGGTCGGATTGTAGCCTATGGCGATTGTGGTTTATCGTATCGTGACATTGCTGCTCGCGTTGGTAGAGATCCAATGATTGTTAGCAGAACATGGAATCAGTGGGTTCAGGAGGTTAATACGGAACGCATGGCTGGATCGGAACGGCCTAGTATCACTAGCAGTCGAGATGACAGGCACCTTATCCGCATGACTGTAACGGATCGTGCAGCCACGTCTCGATCCCTGAGTCTACAGATGGGGACGTTTGCAAGACATCAACCATCTACACGAACAGTTCGACGACGTTTGCAGCACTGTGGACTATCACTTCGGAGAACATGGCTGCGGTT
This sequence comes from Schistocerca serialis cubense, assembly GCF_023864345.2. Taxonomy (NCBI): domain Eukaryota; kingdom Metazoa; phylum Arthropoda; class Insecta; order Orthoptera; family Acrididae; genus Schistocerca; species Schistocerca serialis. Next base: position 153,886,871 of record NC_064643.1, read on the forward strand.
ACCCTTGACGGTGCATCACAGTCAGGAGCGCCTGCGATGGTGTACTCAACGACGAACCTGAGTGCACGAATGGCAAAACGTCATTTTTTGGGCGAATCCAGGTTCTGTTTACAGCATCGTGATGGTCGCATCCGTGTTTCGCGATATCGCGGTGAACGCACATTGGAAGCGTGTATTCGTCTCCGCCACACTGGCGTGATGGTATGGGGTGCCATTGGTTACACGTCTGAGTCACCTCTTGTTCGTATTGACGGCAATTTGAACAGTGGGCGTTACATTTCAGATGTGTTACGACCCGTGGCTCTACCCTTCATTCGATCCATGCGGAACCCTATATTTCAGCAGGATAATGTACGACCGCATGTTCCAGGTCCTGTACGGGACTTTCTGGATACAGAAAATGTTCGACTGCTGCCCTGGTCAGCACATTCTCCACATCTGTCACCAATTGAAAACGTCTGGTGACTGGCGACCGAGCAACTGGCTCGTCACAATGCGCCAGTCACTACTCTTGATGAATTGTCGTATCGTGTTGAAGCTGCATGGGCAGCTGTACCTGCACACGCCATCCTAGCCCTGTTTGACTCATTGCCCCGGCTTAACAAGGCCGTTGTTGCGGACATAGGTGGTTGTTCTGGGTGCTGATTTCTCAGGATCTATGCACCTAAATTGCGTGAAAATGTAATCACTTGTCAGTTCTAGTATAATATAATTGTCCAATGAATACCCGTTTATCATCTGCATTTCTTCTTGGTGTAGCAATTTTAATGGCCAGTAGTGTACGATGTAACACGACCCAGTTTCGCCCACCTCTGTTTTGCCACAACGTAATTTTGCTACTGGGTCATCAACTGAAGTCATCACTGTAATTTAGGAAATCGGGGGTTACTCCCAATGATTTATCTACCGTCAGAGAAATGTGTAAGATGACAGAAGTAGCTGTCAGTGCAAACGACTGGTAGGCTCACACTTCTTTGCACGCAGTTTTAACAATGTATTTCAGTTTCTATTTTATTTTCATTCAAATTACGTAGCTAGCGTTTATAATAAAGTAATTAAAGTGTAACAAGCAACAACTGAAGAATTAGCTTACATCGTTATACTGGGTGTTCAAAACGAATTGCGGAATACTTCGAGAAGTGGTTCTACTCACCAAAAAAAGAAAAATAAGTACAGAAACATGGGTCCGGAAACGCATATTTTACGCGATAAATACCTATTTATAGGGAGGGCTGTGTAACGCTTGGTTGCGGATATTAGCACAGCTGTCTCATTGGCGCTCCATAAAATGTGTCGGCAAGGTATTATGATGTGTTACTCACAGTACCCTACCTACCATTAGGTGGTCCGCAGTCAGTTGTGTGGTTGGAGTAGTTTTGTAGGTTATGTTAGTTTCCGTAGTGTTTGTGTGCCTTATTATACTGTAATGTCAACCCTGGGTACGTATCACGGTGTGTTATCCTCTTTCAAACGCGGTTTCACTAACGTCATTACTGTTACTGCGCTGTTTATACGTACAAATGGTGCAGTATATTTACATTTTCTCCCTTCCACCACTTGTTAGCACTGGAAGCCTGCTACTCGACAAGTGAAATGGTGAATATAATATTCTGCTGTCGTTTAGCAAATGCACTTAGCCCGCCGGCCCCTAGCCTCTACGCTGAAAAGTATCTAAAGTGCAGAGTGTCCTTTGGAAAGCTGTTCGACAGCCTTCTCCTGCGTCTGAGGAACACAGGTACCCTGCAACACTGAAGACTGGCAGCGGGAGGCCCCACACAGTCCGCATGCCTGACATGGAGGAGCGTGTGCTACGTTTGGTAGAAGAAACCTCTTGACCCAGCGTTGGACGGTTAGCACCAGCAGGGGAAGACGTGTCTCACTCCCTTTTCTGCGGACTACTTCGTGAGCAGTCGCTGTGATCGTATCATTTACAGCGCTTTCAGGCCCTAAGGCCAAAAGATCATCACCGCCGGTGCAGAAGGGCGCATTGTCATGATGGCGGCCACGTTGAACACCTCCTGTAAACACGTATTTATCGCAGAAGGTATGCATTACCGGAATCACGTTTATTGGATTTATCTGAGAAAGCTTAGATTTCCAGACCAATGCTTACTGGACTTATATTTCTTGTTTCGATTAGCACTGCCATCTCTCAAAGTATTCGACACTTCTTTGTGAACACAGTTTATATAATTTGCGTAATTAAGACAAATTGGCAGTCTTTTCTGTGTATCTGTGGCCTTTCTCCAATTCCTTTTGGTTTCCGAGATTTTCGGTCAAATAAGCTTGTGTAACATTCTGAAAATAACTGAAGAAACGGTCATCATAAGACTACAATAATTTCCAAAGTAGCTGAAATTCACCATAATGAGGTCGTTAAGATTTTAATTTCGGGGACGCTGTTTCTTCGCTTGCTCTAAACGAGTGCAAAAGAAAGAAAAAAACTGGATCACTGCGTCCCACCAGCGCTCTGTTTGACCGCAAACCACTGTCACGGACAACAGCGCACTGTCTGCCTGACAGGTGTGCCTTATGGGTGTAATACAACAAGCCGAGCATTAGAGACAGACACTGTCTTGCGGCAGTGCCGCTCTCGGAGCGTAATTAACAAGTATTATACATCGACCAGCCAGTACATGATAATTGACCAGAACATGATCATTGACCCATGCAATAGCAGCGTCACCTGGCGAGGAATGGCCGATAGCCAGATACACGCATGGTCCATGTGACATCAGTGAGCATACTGTCCGTGTAGAATGGGGAAGTCACGCGAGCTGTATGAGTTTGACCGAAGGCAGATTGCGGCTTCCCAGAGTCTTGGTACGGACATTTCGGACACCGCATCACATTTCGCGTTTTGAGGAGTTGTAGGGTGAGTGTCTTCAGCAGGTGGTGAAATCAGGATCAGATGTCGTGGGGTTGAGGGGCCACCCCTCATTACAGATGACGGACGCCGTAGCCTGGGCAGACAATGGCAACTACGACTGAAATAGGCACCTAACCACCGGCGTTGAACGTTAGTACAGTGTCAGAGCGTAACATTGTCAGATGAACCCCGATACCTGCTTCATCATGGCAACGAGAGGACGCGAATCCGTCGTCTTCCACTAGTACACTTGTACTGTGGGTCAGAGACGTGTTGGCGACGGCTTCATTATGCTCTGGATAACATTCGCGTGTTCATCGATGGGTCCAGTGGAGCTCGTGGAAGGCACCATGACGGGCTAGGAGTATCGTATATTCGTTGCATGTCATGTATACCCATTCGTTACGATCATGTTTCACGATGGCAGTGGCATTTTTCGACAAGATAACGCACCATGTCACACGGTCAGGAGTGCGATAAAGTGGTTCGAGGAACGCAGTGGCAAGTTCCAATTCACGTGAAGACCCCCAAACTCGCCAGATCTGAGCCAGATCGAACATACCTTGGACGTGATGGAACATGGCGTCAGAGATTGAAAGTAGTTTCAGAGCTCATAGCCAATTTCTCTTTAAGTTATGGGAATTAGGTTACTTTTGTATGCAGGTGTGGTGTCAACCCGCTCCAGCGACTTAATAAGGCTCCATTGCTTATGTGCCACGACCAGTCGCCGCTGTTACCTGTAGCAAAGGTGGATACACCAGCTATTACGTAGATCATCATAATATTCTGGCTATCAGTGCATTCATGCGGTATGGTAATGAGACCACTAAGCGACATCTAACAAATTTTACAAGTATTACCAAACCCTTTTGGATCTTTTCCACCTTGACACTGTGGTGTCACAGCCAGACACCACACTTGCTAGGTGGTAGCTTTAAATCGGCCGCGGCCCATTAGTACATGTCGGACCCGCGTATCGCCACTGTCAGGGATCACAGACCGAGCGCCACCACAAGGCAGGTCTCGAGATACGGAGTAGCATTCGCCCCAGTTGTACGGACGACTTTGCTAGCGACTACATGGACGAAGCATTGCTCATTAGCTGAGCCAATGGTTAGAATAGCCTTCAGCTAAGTCAATGGCTACGACCTAGCAAGGCGCCATTAGTAACATTGCACGTTTCTAAAAAGTCTCACTTGCATCGCCACAATCTCCAGATGTACCAAAAGGATGGATTAAAGTTAAGTATTCCAGAAGATACGTACTTTTCTTTATAGCATTCATTACGTATCCTGTTTCAGACCTCACGCCATCCTTCTTTAGCTTAGCGCGTGCCTTTCGACTTCCTCTCATTGTGTCTAGGCTGTCTTGTCTAGACACCACAGACACCTCTTACAAAATAGTAAAGGATAAAATTTTATAGCTTGCTGCAATTTTCACTGTCCGCGCAGAGAAACTTCGGCACCACGCCTGACGCATTTATTTATTACTTCTTTACTACTAACTGTACTGGCAAGAAATTTTGCAGTCAGTATCCAGATGAATGACTGAATGAACGTGAAAATTTGTATCATTGTATGACACACAGTTGAGGAGATGTAATGGTATTAACAGTCATGTGAAAAACTGCAATGTCTTCAAGCATAAAGGATTTACACACTTAACGTCAAATATACGTATAACACAGTCACTGACTTCTACAGAAATCATAAGTTCAGAGCACTTTCATATATACGGGCTGCACCTTCTACAGCATCAAAAAATGGTTCAAAAGGGTCTGAGCACTATGGGGCTTAACATCTGAGGTCATCAGTCCCCTAGAACTTAGAACTACTTAAACCTAACTAACCGAAGGACATAACACACATCCATCCCCGAGGCATGATTCGAACCTGCGACCGTAGCGGTCGAGCGGTTCCAGACTGAAGCGCGTAGAACCGCTCGGCCACACCGGCTGGCTGTACAGCATCGCGAATGGTGTCAGTGGTATAGCCTAAACGGTCAGTCTCCTATTCTGTCAGACCGGTCGACGCGTCACCGCCTTGCCAGTGCTGGAAAACTCGAGCGGAACATATTTTGCTCTGAGTGACAAGATAAAAAGACTCCAACAGCATGGACATGAGTTAGTGAATTTCACATTTCGCTCATAACAAAAGCTGCTGATGGCAGCACACTGCGTCTGGCAGCCAATCGCAAGAGCCCTACGCGTAAGAGCTCTAGCGTATGTTGTTAACGTTATCTGAACAGTATTCAGCAGTCAACTCATGATGTCGGTTTAGGGCAGTAGCGCATAAATGGTGCAATGTTTTCTGCCGCCCGACAGAATAATAAAAACTCCATCCGAAAAGTATCAGGAATGAAAATACAGGAAAAGAACGAAACAGGGGATTAATAATGCATAAGACTCCAAAAAATCGTTACGCTACAGTACATATGAGCAGAGACTCTAAACCCTTCTTGCAGCTGTCGGGTAAAGTGTCTTTGTTAATTAGTTACAAGACTATTTCCACACGAAGTTGTAGCGGCGTCAGCTCTGGAAAATGTTCGAACCAATTAGATTCTTCAGACAGGAAAGCAGAAAGAGTACTAGGCAGAACGTGTATTCGTGGTGGAGACCTAACAGCGGAGATGCTATCGATTTCTCGCCGTTTCCCCTCTGGTTGTCCGTACAAACTTTGAAACTATAGGGAAAAGTTTGTTGCGTCGGATGACGTTTCTCAAGAAGAGAAGGGAAAGCCGGTTGCGAATTTCTATTTGATAATACAGTTTCTAAGGTATTTCTCCGACATAGCACGTGCACGTCAATTCTATGAACGTAATGGTATCGAGCTTGTTTCATCACCTTATTCATAGAAATTATGAAAACTCTAAGCAACTCGACCAATTTCAACCAAACTGGGTACATATGTCACTTAATGACGGGGAAGAATCGCTGTAGGATAAGAACTACTTGCCTATCAGAGCGGTGGAGATAGGAGTGAAAAAGCAATATAGCCCACAATGCGCAAATACCCAGATTAGGAAATCCAATACAGACTTTAGACATAATTTCAAACCAGTGCGAAAATTTTCTCGCTGTCGACCTCTACAAAATGATGAAAGGGAAAGTGTTTATAGCTTTCTACATTATCGCTGCTCATAAAGTAAAATTGGTACATGAAGTGTGACTTTTAACTTATTACGTCTTTACTACTGACTTTATTCGTGGCACATTTTGTAGACAGTCTTCACATTTTCCACGGAAAGTACCAGAAAAATTACACCACGTAGTCCAGGAGATATGACGTCAAATACCAATAGCAATGAAGAACTAGTTCATCATGCAAAACGTTAACATTATTACTTGTTTTCTAGAAAATCTGTTGTTGTTGTTGTGGTCTTTGATGCAGCTCTCCATGCTACTCTATCCTGTGCAAGCTTCTTCATCTCCCAGTACCTACTGCAACCTACATCCTTCTGAATCTGCTTAGTGTATTCATCTCTTGGTCTCCCTCTACGATTCTTACCCTCCACGCTGCCCTCCAATGCTAAATTTGTGATTCCTTGATGCCTCAAAACATGTCCTACCAACCGATCCCTTCTTCTAGTCAAGTTGTGCCACAAACTTCTCTTCTTCCCAATCCTATTCAATACCTCCTCATTAGTTACGTGTTCTACCCACCTTATCTTCAGCATTCTTCTGTAGCATCACATTTCGAAAGCTTCTATTCTCTTCTTGTCCAAACTAGTTATCGCCCATGTTTCACTTCCATACATGGCTACACTCCATACAAATACTTTCAGAAACGACTTCCTGATACTTAAATCTATAATCGATGTTAACAAATTTCTCTTCTTCAGAAACGATTTCCTTGCCATTGCCAGCCTACATTTTATTTCCTCTCTACTTCGACCATCATCAGTTATTTTACTCCCTAAACAGCAAAACTCCTTTACTACTTTAAGTGTCTCATTTCCTAATCTAATTCCCTCAGCATCACCCGATTTAATTTGACTACATTCCATTATCCTTGTTTTGCTTTTCTTATATCCTCCTTTCAAGACACTGTTCAATCCGTTTAACTGCTCTTCCAAGACCTTTGCTGTCTCTGACAGAATTACAATGTCATCGGCGAACCTCAAAGTTTTTACTTCTTCTCCATGAATTTTAATAACTACCCCGAATTTTTCTTTTGTTTCCTTTACTGCTTGCTCAATATACAGATTGAATTACATCGGGGACAGGCTACAACCCTGTCTCACTCCTTTCCCAACCACTGCTTCCCTTTCATGCCCCTCGACTCTTATAACTGCCATCTGGTTTCTGTACAAATTGTAAATAGCCTTTCGCTACCTGTATTTTACCCCTGCCACCTTCAGAATTCGAAAGAGAGTATTCCAGTTAACATTGTCAAAAGCTTTCTCTGAGTCTACAACTGCTAGAAACGTAGGTTTGCCTTTTATTAATCTTTCTTCTAAGATAAGTCGTAAGGTTAGTATTGCCTCACGTGTTCCAACATTTCTACGGAATCCAAACTGATTTTCCCCGAGGTCGGCTTCTACAAGTTTTTCCATTCGTCTGTAAAGAATTCGCGTTAGTATTTTGCAGCTGTGACTTATTAACCTGATAGTTCGGTAATTTTCACATCTGCCAACACCTGCTTTCTTTGGGATTGTAATTATTATATTCTTCTTTAAGTCTGAGGGTATTTCGCCTGTCTCATACATCTTGCTCACCAGATGGTAGAGTTTTGCCATGACTGGCTCTCGCAAGGCCATCAGTAGTTCTAATGGATTGTTGTCTATTCCCGGGGCCTTGTTTCGACTCAGGTCTTTCAGTGCTCTGTCAAACTCTTCTCGCAGTATCTTATCTCCCATTTCGTCTTCATCTACATCCTCTTCCATTTCCGTAATATTGTCCTCAAGTACATTGCCCTTGTACAATCCCTCTATATACTCCTTCCACCTTCCTGCCTTCCCTTCTTTGCTTAGAACTGGGTTGCCATCTGAGCTCTTGATAGTCATACAATTGGTTCTCTTCTCTCCAAAGGTCTCTTTAATTTTCCTGTAGGCTGTGTCTATCTTACCCCTAGTGAGACAAGCCTCTACATCCTTACATTTGTCCTCTAGCCATCCCTGCTTAGCCATTTTGCACTTCCTGTCGATCTCATTTTTGAGACGTTTGTATTCCTTTTTTCCTGCTTCATTTACTGCATTTTTATATTTTCTCCTTTCATCATTTAAATTCAATATTTTTTCTGTTACCCAAGGATTTCTATTAGTCCTCGTCTTTTTACCTACTTGATCGTCTGCTGCCTTCACTACTTCATCCCTCAGAGCTACCCATTCTTCTTCTACTGTATTTCTTTCCCACATTCCTGTCAATTGTTCCCTTATGCTCTCCCTCAAACTCTCTACAACCTCTGGTTCTTTCAGTTTATCCAGGTCCCATCTCCTTAAATTCCGACCTTTTTGCAGTTTGTTCAGTTTCAATCTGCAGTTCATAACCAATAGATTGTGGTCATAGTCCACATCTGCCCCTGGAAGTGTCTTACAATTTAAAACCTGGCTCCTAAATCTCTGTCTTACGATTATGTAGTCTATCTGATACCTTTTAGTATCTCCAGGATTCTTCCAGGTATACAACCTTCTTTTATGATTCATGAACCAAGTGTTAGCTATGATTAAGTTATGCTCTGTGCAAAATTCTACAAGGCGGCTTCCTCTTTCATTTCTTCCCCCCAATCCATATTCACCTACTATGTTTCCTTCTCTCCCTTTTCCAACTGACGAATTCCAGTCACCCATCACTATTAAATTTTCGTCTCCCTTCACTACCTGAATAATTTCTTTTATCCCGTCATAGATTTCATCAATTTCTTCATCATCTGCATAGCTAGTTGGCATATAAACTTGTACTACTGTAGTAGGCATGGGCTTTGTGTTTATCTTGGCCACAGTAATGCGTTCACTATGCTGTTTGTAGTAGCTTACCCGCACTCCTATTTGCAATGATTTTCGCCCAGTCCCTAAATATGTTGCTGAATGTACCTACAAAAACCTATCACTCTACGATACATAATGGAGGAGATATGACGTCAAATATTGAAATGTGTGAAAAACTGCAGCATCATGCATGACGTTTTAATTTATTACCTCTTTACTATAAACTCCAATCACATCGCAGACGGTAGAAACGCATGTGGCCGGATGGACATGGAAAATTATGTCATCGTACAGGACACAGTTCAGTAGTATGGTATCATAAACATTGAGCAGTGTGAAGTTGAAACTGCAATGCGAAATTCGCTAGACACACAAATAAAATATGTGTACAGATACGTGTGGAGTATGTTAAATATATGTGAAATAAATTGGACATGACGGTATGCGGACAAAGCCATGGGTAAAAAACTCATTCCAAACCCCCCGTAACGATTAGAATTAAATTTGGTACACATGTAAGTGCAGGGATAGTAACTACCAGTAACCTACTGGGGTTAACGGGATAACGTGGAGAGAGAATGGGGAGGAGAAGATGGATATACAGGGAGAAGGAGGGAACAGACACAGATAGAAGGAGGTCAAGATGGGCAGATTTAGGACAGGGGGTATTGGACAGAGAGAGGGAAGATGAGGAGACCGCGAGAGAGAGGAAAGGGGAGGAGATTGACAGACAGAGAGGGAGGGAGAGACAGGCAGAGAGAAGGGGACGAGGAGATGAACTGACCGTGAGTGAGGAGGAATTTGACAGGGAAGGAAAGAAAAGAATGATGTGTCGACAGAAGTGCCGACACAGTGTGATTTGAGGGGACCGCAATGCACGCTATAAACACACGAAGGATGGCGTGAGGTCTGAAACAGGATACGTAATGAATGCTATAAAGAAAAGTACGTAGCTTTTCGAATACTTAACTTTAATCCATCCTTGTTGTATACATCGTTCTTGATGAGACATGCTTTATACGATAAGTATCAATTGCTATGTAAGGCTAATGGCGCCTTGCTAGGTCGTAGCCATGGACTTAGCTGAAGGCTATTCTATCTGCTCTGCAAATGAGCGAGGCTTCGTCAGTGTGCATCGCTAGCTACGTCGTCCGTACAACTGGGGCGAGTGATAGTCCGTATCTCGAGACCTGCCTTGTGGTGGCGCTCGGTCTGCGATCACTAACAGTGGCGACACGCGGGTCCGACATCTACTAACGGACCGCGGCCGATTTAAAGCTACCACCTAGCAAGTGTGGTGTCTGGCGGTGACACCACAAAGAAGATGGACAGAGTGGCGAAAGGACGAGATGGACACAGAAAGCATAGCGGAGGAAATGAACAGGGGGGGCCCAGAGGACGAGATGTAGGTAGAATGGAAAGCAGGAGATGGACGGTACAGGAAAGGAGTAGATGGACAGAGGGTGAAGGAATAGATGGACAGAGGGGATAGGGATTAATACAATTTGGGGGGGGGGGGGGGGGAGAAAGACATGCACACAGAGAGAAGCAGGAAGCGATTGACAGAGTGGAGGTGCAGATGGAGGTGGACACAGAAAGGAGAAAAGGGGACATGGACTAATAGAAGATTGGAATAGATACTTACCTATTAATCGCCAATTACTCAGCCAGAATAAGTATAAACGTTTAGACATGAAAAATCAAATAGTAATCTCTGCTATAATGGTGTAAATAAAACTAGATACATACCTGACATGTACAAAACGATTGTAGAAGAGCGTTGTTTTCACGCAAGTTTCTAATTTCTCTGCACCGCTTTTCTGCACATCCAAATTCTTAAATCTATGCAACATAACTGTCACCAAAAATGATGAAGTCGGGATCAAGACGAACCATCGCGAAAACGTATGCCTTGAAGCTGACGCCTGTTTCCTGTTTGGAAATAAGCCTTCAGTCACCAGATACTACTGAACAAGAAATCAACGTCCATGAATATGGATACAGCACCTTCTTTGATATTTACAAATCCCTACGATACATACATAATGTTACGAGAGCCCTAGTTATTTCATCGTGACATGATGCGATAGTGCGTGGTTGGAATGGAGATCAGTTCCGCTTCTACAGGAACGTGATCGCCCTTTCCTGTGCAAGGTATTTCGGAAATGCTTCTTGTGAATCACTGGAGCAGTGCTAAACGTACTAACGAATCGTGTATACGACTAAGGAGGTTGAGCAGTGGTCGGCTAGCGTTAATGCCCTTCTTCCTTATGGGCATTTTGTTACCATCAAGTGGCGCCTTATTCCTCCCTCAGCTACTATCTGAACGAGTTGCACCATTGCCTCCATTAGTGGCAGCAGCTGGTACTGCTACAACTTCTTTAGTGTGGCAGTTATATTTCCGTGTCATGGCGTGTGTGGGGAGTTGTCGGTTGCGGCGGAGCAGCGAGGAAGTCTCTGTGGCGCGTGAGCAGCCTGGGGTCTCTGGCGGCGTGCGCATGCGGTCGGACTTGTGTGGCACTAGCTGCGAGAAGTGCGAAGTTCGTCGCTCACCGCTCCAGCATACTGGAGTTGAGTGATCAGTGAGACTGTCATGAAAGCTCAACCATTGTGACATCTCTTCGCTAACTGCTGGTTGTTGCATTCTGGGCTGTCCCCGCAAGCAGCAACATGATGGCGTGTTGGAGTCGGCAATATTTTGCAGCCGTCTCCCTGTATGGTGTTTAACCTTTGACATGATTATAATATATTAGTGAATTGCACCAGCAGTATCTTCTGCCTTGTGGCCGTTAACGTTCTGGTTACCTGCCCCGATCGTTACCGTAATTTTTCGCAGTGTGTTTTCCTCGCCGTGTTGAGCTGCCCGGCACGGCGTGTTGTTCGACAGTTTGGTGTTGTTCTCCTTTTCTCTTTGAGTGTTTATTCTGCCTCGACTGTGTTTATATGCCAATTATTAAGACATAATCCCGCTGCTATCCTCGTCTTTGCTGGTACCTTTGGTTGTCGTGCTGTTGGTCGGGTGGAAGGGAATTGATTAGGCGGTTGGTTGGTTTCTCTGGCGTTCGTAGGTCGTGCTGCAACCCGATTGTTTAGTGTTACGCTTGGCTGTCTGTTTCAGTAAACTGTGGTTAGAGCTTCCTCTCCAGGCTAACCCCTGGAACTCTTCAGAACACCACTTTTTGTTATTTGTGATTGTCATTTTATTTGGTCGCAGGTACTGTGCCAAGCCTTCAGCCCTGTATTACTATTGTCTGTTTTATGTTTAATATATGGCCTTCAGCCGACCTTTATACAACTTTAAGATTAGGCCTTCAGCCGTGTTTCATTTACAATTCTTGATGCTCTGTATTTAGCCCTTCATCCGCGTTTGTTTCAGAATCTGTGGCTTTAATATGGAAATCCTAGTCTGTAAGGTTTCTCTTTAATTATTTTGAATTCTTGAATCGGCCGTCAGCCGTGTTCTGTAAACGTTTATCTTAAGGTTTTCTTTATTTATTCTTGAGTAATTGCTTGGGCCTTCCGCTGACAAGATACTTCAAGCTTTGTTAAGATGTATTCCTGTTGTACCGTGTAAAGGCTTATTCTTAAAGTCTCTCTTTTATTATGCAAAGAAAATTTTTTACTTGGGCTTTCGGCCGAAGAATTAACTTGAATTTTTCTTAATATGGCCTTTAGCCGGAAGATATTGTAATTTTACTTAAGTAAACCCTTCAGCCGTTGCTCTAAATCCAGATGTTTTAAAAGCAATCATTTAAACTTATTCTGGAGAAGTTACTTGGGCCCTCAGCCGCGAATTTATCTTTGTTGTTTAAAAGAGAAGACTGTGCATTGGTTTAAGGAATAAGGTTGTGTCCGTTCTTATATAACTAACAGTAATAGGAGTAACCGCTGAATTACAGGCCTATATCACTAAGGTCGATTTGCAGTAGGGTTTTAGAGCATATACTGTATTCGAACACTATGTAGTACCTCGAAGAAAACGATTTATAGAAATATAGTCATCACGGATTCAGAAAATATCATTCTTGTGAAACACAACTAGCTATTTATACACATGAAGTAATAAGTGCTAACGACAGGGGATGTCAAATTGTTTCCATATTTTTAGATTTCCAGAGGCTTTCGACACCGTTCCTCACAAGCGTCTTCTAACCAAACTGCGTACCTACGGAGTATCGCCTCAGTTGTGCGACAGGATTCGTGATTTCCTGTCAGAAAGGTCACAGTTCGTAGCAAGGTTACTAAATAATAAGGTTGGGCATTAAGCGCTCTGCTCTGCCATTGGCTGGCCTAGTGACGTCAGCGTGGAAGCAAGCGCTCACAAGCAGACGACACGGCATGCGCGCTTACGTCAAGTTTTTGGCGGAAGATTTTGTTTATACCAGAATTGAGATGTCTAAACTGCTTTTCTGCTGCTAAAATATTACAGTTAAAACTGATGAGTTATATTCTTTCGCAGATTATGCTTCACACATCGGTAAAATATCAGATCACAAACACACTGACACACACTTGAAATTTGAAACTTCGGCTCAAATATATCAGAAACTATTCATTTAATCGCATTGAAATGAATTTACTTAAGAGCTCGAAGTTGCACACACTTGTTTGTAAGGACAGCATTCCTTCTTTCTAAAGCCGCTATAGTATTCATCAAAGTAACTTCACCTTTGTCTGAAAAAAGAACTGTCATCGGTGCATGTGCTCTTATTACGATGTTTCTTATTTGGTGACAGCTTTTCCAGAGTTTCCAGAGATCTCTTATGTAGTTCTCGTTTCTTATACCGTTTCGTTCTGTCTTCTGTTGCGGGTGACACATTGACAGTCGCACTACTGCACGGCAAATTGCACGAAGGAACTGCATCTGGCTTGAGCATTCTTTTTCGGGGCAAATTAAGCAATTCAGACTGTAAATCCCTTAAGTAATATGTTACTGCGAAATGGCGAGAACATATTCGTGCATGCGCAACATTTACTCTGTCTTTCCTACAAACATTTCGACAACTGTAGTTTTTGTAATGTTTCATTGCGCGGGAAACTGTGATACATTACGTCAGTTCCCTTTGTGCTCCGGTTGTAAGAAAAACAGCCCGTAACAGCACAGCCTGGCATTGTAAAAATTAATTTTCTCACTCACTTGTAGATTCTCCAGTAAGAATTTCACAGGACGAACCATAAACTATAGAGCTGGCGAACACAATGTTGATCCTGCTGTCCACTATCGCTAATTATTTCAGTTCCGAATCAAATATTAATTACAGCAAAAACCGTTAACACCCCCGAATTCCGAATATTTCAGCTGTTGACTGAGTACCTCAGAAGAAAGAACTCAATCAAAATACTCTTTCAAACACAAAACAACACAAGAAAAACAATCACACACAATTCGAACTGTGTACTGTTTGGCACAGCTGCTTCCACCGTGACGTCATGCGCACAACTGAGAAAACACGTTGCTTTCTGCGCATAGCTTTCTGCGCCCCCCTAGTTCGTAGTAATAGACGGAAAGTCACGGAGTAAAACAGAAGTAATATCCGGCGTTCTCCAAGGAAGTGTTATAGGCCCTCTATTGTTTCTGATCTATATTATCGACATAGGAGACAATCTGAGTAGCCGTCATACATTGTTTGCAGATGATGCTGTCATTTACCGTCTTGTAAAGTCATCGGATGATCAAAACGACTTGCAAAATGATTTAGGTAAGAGAGGGTGAAGTTATTCACATGAGTACTAAAAGAAATCAGCTAAATTTCGATTACGCGATATGTCACACAAATCTGAAGGCTGTAAATTCTACGAGTACTAAATACTTAGGGATTACAATTACAAATAACCTAAATTGGAACGATCACATAGATAATATTGTGGGTAGAGCAAATCAAAGACAGTGATTCATTGGCAGATCACTTAGAAGGTGCAGTAGGTCTACTAAAGAGACTGCTTACACCAAGCTTGTCCGCCCTATTCTGGAGTGTTGCTGTGTGGTGTGGGATCCGCATCAGGTGGGACTGATGGATGATATCGAGAAAGTAGAAAGAAGAGCAGCTCGTTTTGTATTATCGCGAAATAGGGGAGATGGTGTCACAGACATGATACGTGAATTGGAGTGGCAATCATTAAAACAAAGGCGTTTTTCGTTGCCACGGGATCTTCTCATGAAATTTCAATCACCAGTTTTCTCCTCCGATTGTGAAAACATTCTGTTGGCACGCATCTACATAGGTAGAAATGATCATCACGATAAAATAAGAGAAATCAGGGCTCGCACAGAAAAATTGAAGTGCTCGTTTTTCCCGCGTGCCGTTCAAGAGTGGAACGGTACAGACAGCATGAAGGTGCTTCATTGAACTCTCTGCCAGGCACTTTATTGTGAATAGCAGAGTAATCACGTAGATGTAGATGTAGAATTGACCTTGGCCCCTTTCCACAACCTGACCCGCTCTGTCCTGAGAAACCAGATTTCAGAGGTATGAAAGACCTGGTCTTTTTTCATAGTTAAACCCCATGTACCTTTACAGAGCATCAGCATTGTGTGATGCATTTGCTGCTGAAGACCATCCGAAATATCAATCGCGTGATCACGAGGACTGCTGAGGAGTGTTTTAAACTTTCTCAACGTTCCTGGAGTATTTGAGGAACATGCAACCATAACATTATGTTGTATGTCTTAGGACACTGATCCGAGTGCGCGGTAATAATTTGTTGTGCATCTGAATCGTATTAGGCGAAGAATAAAATTTTTTCAGGAGTCTGGAGCTATGTCCATTCACAGCACGCCTGCCCAACATGCAACTGTTGCGTAACAACACTCGGGGGCGCCAGAACACAATCAAGCAAGGAGTACATTGACACAGACTGGTGAGAGAGAGTGTAACAAAGACCTGTTTCATTACCATGACGTTAACACAAAGGTGGTATAATGATATTGTACTGATGGGATAATATGGAGAAACAACATCGAAAGATTATGCAAAAACACCTTTTAGCCTGCAAACCTTGAATAAAAAACCGCTCTGAAATTCAGCATTTGTCCGACACAGAATGCTGACATGATTGAAAAGCTGGAGTATATTCAGAATCACGCCATCGCCCAATTCGTTCCACTCAGGCCTTGAGTCTGGGCATTCTCTTTGCGTTACTGATATCGGTGCAAGGCCAGGTCTGTTAATTGCAGGATGACTCGCTGATGTACTACCAAATGCTGCCGGCTACTGACTGTTTTAAGTCTACTCCTATGAGTCCATTACTACCCGGCTGTGGAGGGGGATGAGAGAATTTCCACTCCGCAACGCGCTAATCCCGCCGGTCACAGCGGTGGCTAACTGAAGATACGTATGATCTGGGCGGATCTTGCGTGGATGAAGAACTATTTTGTCCGGTTGCAAGCTGCCGGACTTGGTTGAAGGAGGCCTGGTGCCACCCGTTCTTAGCAGTGCATGTAACACACGCCGGATGTACGGTGAGACCACCCGTCAGGCTGTCCTTCGTGTAGCTGTTGCGGCTTTCCTCTTGTCGCCATCGTGAAAACCTTCGTCAGGGGTGTGTCGATTAGGACTGTTCATATTTTCAAAAATATCATGAATCCGATGTATCGATACTTAAAAAATATCATTAACAGTCCTCCACATAGAGAGAAAAAGTATTGATATAGCGATGCATCGATGGAAAACATATCGACGCAAGGGGCTATAAATACATCGAGTAAAGTCGTTGACGTAGGCGTTAATGGCCGAAAGCGTTATTGATTTGTGAATCTTTTTGTTGTGGCTATCTGTGACTCATCATCTCCGCTGTATGGTGAGTAGCAACTTTCCTTTTCTTAGTATTGTTATATTTAAGTATTGATTTATTATTATTCTACACATCAACAAGGTAGCAGCCTGCTTATCCCCCTTAGTGCAAGAATTGAAAGGAAAACGATGCAAGCTCACACTTGACGGTAACCACACTGCTAACAATGGTAACTACAGTGTGTTTCAAAAGTGACCGGTATATTTGAAACGGCAATAAAAACTAAACGAGCAGCGATAGAAATACACCGTTTGTTGCAATATGCTTGGGACAACAGTACATTTTCAGGCAGACAAACTTTCGAAATTACAGTAGTTACAATTTTCAACAACAGATGGCGCTGCGGTCTGGGAAACTCTATAGTACGATATTTTCCACATATCCACCATGCGTAGCAATAATATGGCGTAGTCTCTGAATGAAATTACCCGAAACCATTGACAACGTGTCTGGCGGAATGGCTTCACATGCAGATGAGATGCACTGCTTCAGCTGTTCAATTGTTTCTGGATTCTGGCGGTACACCTGGTCTTTCAAGTGTCCCCACAGAAAGAAGTCACAGGGGTTCATGTCTGCCGAATAGGGAGGCCAATCCACGCCGCCTCCTGTATGTTTCGGATAGCCCAAAGCAATCACACGATCATCGAAATATTCATTCAGGAAATTAAAGACGTCGGCCGTGCGATGTGGCCGGGCACTATCTTGCATAAACCACGAGGTGTTCGCAGTGTCGTCTAAGGCTGTTTGTACCGCCACAAATTCACGAAGAATGTCCAGATGACGTGATGCAGTAATCGTTTCGGATCTGAAAAATGGGCCAATGATTCCTTTGGAAGAAATGGCGGCCCAGACCAGTACTTTTTGAGGATGCAGGGACGATGGGACTGCAACATGGGGCTTTTCGGTTCCCCATATGCGCCAGTTCTGTTTATTGACGAAGCCGTCCAGGTAAAAATAAGCTTCGTCAGTAAACCAAATGCTGCCCACATGGATATCGCCGTCATCAATCCTGTGCACTATATCGTTAGCGAATGTCTCTCGTGCAGCAATGGTAGCGGCGCTGAGGGGTTGCCGCATTTGAATTTTGTATATATAGAGGTGTAAACTCTGGCGCATGAGACGATACGTGGACGTTGGCGTCATTTGGACCGCAGCTGCAACACGGCGAACAGAAACCCGAGGCCGCTGTAGGATCACCTGCTGCACTAGCTGCGCATTGCCCTCTGTGGTTGCCGTACGCGGTCGCCCTACCTTTCCAGCACGTTCATCCGTCACGTTCCCAGTCCATTGAAATTTTTCAAACAGATCCTTTATTGTATCGCTTTTCGGTCCTTTGGTTAAATTAAACCTCTGCTGAAAACTTCGTCTTGTTGCAACAACACTGTGTTCTAGGCGGTGGAATTCCAACACCAGAAAAATCCTCTGTTCTAAGGAATAAACCATGTTGTCTACAGCACACTTGCACGTTGTGAACAGCACACGCTTACAGCAGAAAGACGACGTACAGAATGGCGCACCCACAGACTGCGTTGTCTTCTATATCTTTCACATCACTTGCAGCGCCATCTGTTGTTGAAAATTGTAACTACTGTAATTTCGAAAGTTTGTCCGCCTGAAAATGTACTGTTGTCCCAAGCATATTGCAACAAACGGTGTATTTCTATCGCTGCTCGTTTAGTTTTTATTGCCGTTTCAAATATACCGGTCATTTTTTAAACACCCTGTACATGTAAGTGGTGCAATAAAAGGTATCTGCTGGGTCCGTCTATCGTCACATATCAACTTTGTCTGGAACACTTCATGTTGACTACCAGGTTTTCTCATTTCTATGAACGCCTCCGACCTAGCAGTTGTACTGTCAAAATTTTGTGGTGAAGTTAAACAGTGCAGTTTCCGTTGGCATCGCCAAGCTCCGATTACCTCAGCACTTACAATCAGATGTTTCCACCCAGCACAATGAGCAATCTTCTGATATAGATTTTTGTTCACCATTTTCAGCAACAGTTTTAGAAGAGTGGTAATGTGAGAAAATAGCACAATAGTTGCGTTAAAATAGTTTTTAACGCAACTGATGAGCTATTTCTTCACATCGGAAAGCTTGTTCCGTTCACACTGCCTTCTCTCAGTGCAACCGGAGTTCTTCTTTGTGCCAACAATACTTTCTTCATACATTAAAGAGATAAACTGGATATGATGAAAGCTCAAAAAGAAGTAAGACTCCGTCAAACAGAGGAAGTAAAATTATGTTCTACTGCAGCGGACACTGCGGTCGGCGTGTCTCGCCAGCCTAGCGTGGTTGTGGACTTCCGATCGCGGCTTCTGTGACAGGTGCTGATGTGCCACTCAGCGCATTCCTGCGGTGTTGACAAAGCCCGGCTGCTACTAGGCTGTGCCGAGGTGGAGACTGAATCACCGTAAACTCTCAGCAATAAAGGGGCGTTATTTAGTGTTGTCTCGTTGATTCCCTGGGCGAGTCAAAGTTCCTCGCTACCACGTCTCCGTCCTACCTTCCTGAACCCTTGTAGGACAGCACATGCAGTGAGTCCCTACAGATTTTACGATCAGAACAGCCTGAGAAGCTAATTAAGTGAGACGGCATGCTGAGAATGCATTTTCGAACAGAGACTTTATCAGCTCAATAAGAGATCCTGCCTGTTCCAGTTTCCTGGCACTGAAACATTGTGGTCGTCTCCTAAACATAATGCGTCAAAACTTGCTTTTTTAATATTTCAGTATTCAGTATTTCATTCTAACACTGTTACTAGATACAACGACCCGGCGAATAAACGAAAATGTTCATTCTAGTGTTAACACCTATCCAGTCACTTCTCTGTAGCGCAGTCAAAAGGACATGATGTAGTACTTAGCGCCATTATCTTTAGATCAGAGAACCCTGGGTTTCGTTCATGGCTGGGTCGGAGATTTTCTTGGCTGTCCTATCTCCCATCTGCATTGATGTTCAAGTTGCTGAAGTAGTGCCAAATAGAGAGAACAGCACCAGGCGGACGAATAACCCCATACGAGGTCTCTCGACTACTAATGCTATACAACCATTTAATTGTTTTCTGCTGCGTTCTGAGGGCTACTGATAGTTCATCATATTTGAATTTGGACAAACAGCTACCATGTGTCGTTAAGACTGTAGATTTCTACATTAAAAACAACGTTTAAACACTAATGTAAAATAATAAGTTTCTTTATACTGGACTAGAAATGAATCAGCAATATATACATTTACCACAGACACTGTCTTACGAATTATGGTATTTATTTCTTACAAACAAAGAGCAGTTACTGACATATGTTTGGAGAAAACGACAACTACACTCCGCAGTACCGATTATCGGTGCAAGCCACCAACGTGAGGTAATGAATCTCTTGCTCGGTTTAACAGTCTTGGCAGCTGGACCTAGAAAGAGAACGATTGCTCACCACGGACTCAGATACAAAAATACAACCGTTTCCCTAACGGTCTGAATAATGAGGTAGTTTTTGTCTTAGTAAATGATTTTAATTGCTGAGGGCTACAGGCTACTGAACTGAAAGTTTTGGTTCAAATCAACCCCTATTACATCCGCTCTTCACGAGCATACACACCTACATCTACATCTACATCTTCATTGATACTCTGCAAATCACATTTAAGCGCCTGGCAGAGGGTTCATTGAACCACCTTCACAAGTGTCTGTTATTCCAATCTCCTATAGCACCCGGAAAGAATCAACACCTATATCTTTCCGTACGAGCTCCGATTTCTCTTATTTCATCGAGGTGATTGTTCCTCCCTATGTAGGTCGGGGTCAACAAAATATTTTCGCATTCGAAGGAGAAAGTTGGTGATTGAAATTTCGTGAGAAGATTCCGTCGCAACGAAAAAAGCCTTTCTCTTAACGATTTCCAGCCCAAATCCAGTATCATTTCTGTGACACTCTCTCCCATATTGCGCGATAATACAAAACGTGCTGCCCTTATTTGAATTTTTTCGATGTACTCCGTCAGTGTTATCTCGTAAGGATCCCACACCACGCAACAATATTCTAAAAGAGGACGGACAAGCGTAGTGTAGGCAGTCTCCTTAGTGGGTCTGTTACATTTTCTAAGTGTCCTGCCAACAAAACGCAGTCTATGGTTAGCCTTCCCCACAACATTTTCTGTGTGTTCCTTCCAATTTAAGTAGTTCGAAATTGTAATATCTAGGTATTTAGTTGAAGATACGGCTTTTAGATTAGACTTATTTATCGTGTGACCGAAGTTTAACGAGTTACTTTTCGTAATTCAGGGCCAACTGCCGCTTTTCGCACCAATCAGATATTTTTTCTAAATCGTTTTGCAGTTTGTTTTGATCTTCTGATGACTTTATTAGTCGATAAACGACAGCGTCATCTGCAATCAACCCAAGACCTCTGCTCAGATTGTCTCCCAAATCGTTTATATAGATAAGGAACAGCGAAGGGCCTACAACACTACCTTGGGGAACGCCAGAAATCACTTCTGTTTTACTGGATGACTTTCCGTCAATTACTACCAATACGAACTGTGACCTCTCTGTCAGGAAATCACAAATCCAGTCACATAACTGAGACGATATTCCATAGGCACGCAATTTCACTGCGAGCCGCTTGTGTGGTACAGTGTCAAAAGCCTTTCGAAAATCCAGAAATACGGAGTCGATCTGAAATCCCTTGTCATGTGGATAAAGAGCTAGTTGTGTTTCACAGTGACTATGTTCTCTAAACCCATGTTGACTGTGTGTCAATAGACAGTTTTCTTCGAGGTAATTCATAATGTTTGAACACAATATATGCTCCAAAATTCCTGCTGCATATCGACGTTAACGATATGGGCCTGTAATTTAGTGCATTACTCCTAATACCTTTCTTGAATATTGGTGTGACCTGTGCAACTATACAGTCTTTGGGTACGGCTCTTTCGTCGAGCGAACTGTTGTTTATGATTGTTAAGTATGGAGCTAATGCATCAGCTTACTCCGAAAGGAACCTAAATGGTATACAGTCTGGACCAGAAAACTTGCTTTTCTTAAGTGATTAAGTTGCTTCGCTACTTCGAGGATATTTACTTCTACGTTACTCATACTGGCAGCTGTTCTCGATTCGAATTCTGGGTTATTTACTTCGTCTTCTTTTGTGAAGCCGTTTCGGAAGGCTGAGTTTAGTAACTCTGCTTTGGCAGCACTGTCTTCGATAGTATCTCCACTGCTATCGCGCAGAGATGGCATTGATTGTTTTTTTGCCGCTAACATACTTCACATACGACTGAATCTCTTTGGATTTTCTGCCAGGTTTCTAGACAACTATGAAACTGTTATGGGCATCTCGCATTGATAAAGGGGAAAGATTGCTCTTCAATATAATTCAAGGATACGGAACCAACAAAAACGTAGACAGACATGATGGAAAGAAGCATGATATAAGTGATTATTAGATCGGTTTGATACGCCCATAAGGGATAGGTATGATGCGAGTGACGGTCCCATCAGTTCATTGTCCAAAATTAATCATCACGGCTGTATTTACAATGATTGCTCTGATCGAACCAGGTTACTACGTGTGTGTCTCACATAAAAATGCCTAAACATGCTCCGTCATGAACATGTAGCTATGAGACTCGACCGAGCTACGCTGCCCAACCTTATTCATAGCTGAACAGACAGATAATCATCCTTTAATAACTCGCACTGCCAGCTACTCTGAACAGAATCAACGACTGAAGGAGACAAGACCTCCATGTGGAGCGCCTGCCGACGGCGGCTCGTCGCCAGTGATGGTATGACGAGCTGATTCTCAAGACTGTAGGCTGCGACCCCCGCCACGGCTGCCAGCCAAAACTATCTTCCTCCTTGACTCCACTCTCAGTTTCCATGCATTTAGCCAGAGGGTCCTGTTCGGGTCGCTATCGAGATTCCTCAGACATCTACACTTCTGCTCCGTTCCACAAAAAATATGCCCAGTTGAGCTTCCACCAATGGGAACAGCTCGGCGAATGGTTAATCAACAAAATTCTTCCAACCTGTGCTCCAGCAAACGATCTAATAGGTATCTTTTTAGGCGCTCAATGAGCTACCTTTTTGTGCATGAAATTTTAGGAACCAAACTTCCAAAGTCCCACCCATCTGATATCTTTTTAAGTTGTCAGTGTCCTTGTCTTCCCATGTAGAGAGATACGTAAGTTTGCGGTCTATATGGAGAGGCATCTGGATGTCACCAAAGCACCCCACAAGCAGGAGAAAAATATATTTTCAACAATGACTGCCACTGCCTGAAACCAGCTCTCCCTCGTGCCTGAGTTGCCTTGCCCATGACACCGTCGAGTCATGCACCTCAGTAAATAGCGGACATTCAACTAAATATGCAGAAAGAAAACTGAATTAAGATGCATGTTAACCCAATATTTGCCGTAACTGAAATACTCCATGATATCAACACAATATCTACCAATCAGTACAATCCTTTACGTATTTCAATAAATTATAATAGATGTAATGTGAGAGATGTAGTAGTCCAAACCTGAGTGACCCGCTTCGTTGGTCACAGACTGTAGAATGTAAAGTTCTCCTTACGGTGCGAATATGGTAACTATCTTTCATCATACAAAATTGTTCCAGCAGATGGGAATAAGGTCATTACCTAGAAAGCAGTCAATTGGAGACTACACACAAACGAAACTAAGTATGAAACTTCCTTGGAGATTACTGGAACATGTGTTACTTTAAACACCAGTATACAAATAGATATGAACCCTTGGCCCATCTTAGTAGTACCTGGCAACACATGAGAAATTACAACAACCAGTGTGCGAACTCTGACTTTCATAATACAGTCTTACGACGAAAAATCGTACTCGGCGAGTGGCAAGAAGGGCAGCTTAGACCCCATTGCCTCCACCACCTTCCCCAACCAATATTAGAAAGAAATTGAATTACGCAAACTGAATCTTTATCGTCAATAGCCATGCAAAAACTGCGTCAGTTCGGTGTTAGTTTAAAGACACCGGTTGTAACGTGTACAAATGCTAATACTTCCATTGGTGACTGAGGACGGCGTACTTGACAACATTAAATCAGTATTTACGTAATTTGCAGACTAATAATTATAGCTGTAAGAAGGCGTATGTTTCTAGCGTGGTTAGTACTGCCAAATAACAAAGCAAGAGCAAGTCATTAATGGTTATTTGCCCCTGGAAAGCCAGTCAGTTTTTGAAGTGTGAACACCTGGGTGTAAAACGGTAAGTTTATAGTAACAGTTGTAGTCCATGTAGTGGTGTAGTTGCAAACGTGCACAAAATATCAGGTGATAAAGTTTGAGTACATATTAAGGTATTACATATAAAAAAAATACAAATATACCCATTACACTGTATATGTAGTGGATACTGACGACTAGCAAGTGCACTCACAGCCATGTGTCGTGAAATCTCCATGCAATTTTACTCTAGGCCGCTCTTCCACTTTCAACGAAAAATGGTACATGGATCTCGGTTCGAACAATCTTCCAGTACAGTTGTACCTTCAATTTGCGATGTGTTTTTCTTGTCTTTCTGGTGTCAGATGTATTCGCACACACCTGAACGTTTCCTACCTGAAAGTAGAATACAGATCCCATATAAAATATACCATTTCTGTTAGCTTGTAGGGAATATGTAACTATTGTAAATCGGTAGTACGTACGGTGTGATTTAATTTGTACGAAACAGCACTTCTTCCCGCCATCTCTCTCCCTGTCACGAAACTACTATCCGTTCCAGTTCCCCATACTCTTCTGTATACCTGTATATTTCCAGAGTACGTGCCTGTTGGGGAGAATACCCTGCGTGCTTCTAAAATTTGTGATACGGACGCCAAAAAGACTGGTATAATTCCCTGCAAGGACACTTTCCATACCTTTCAGTGTATCAACAGTGGTTTATGCAGGATCGTGACTATTACAGAAATTCTGCTAATTTTTAAGAAGTTTTCACATTCGTCGCAACATGTTGTCTTGGTGAAATGTGGCAAGCCGAGATAACTGGTTCACATTGAATGAAACCAGTAGTTCAGATTATTCTCAGTAGCCGAGTGGACATCACATGTTCGTCTCTGAGACTTTTTCCGGCTCTAGAAAATGGAAACAGCATGTCCAGCATGTAGAGCCAACTGCAGTGAAGTCTCTAGACAATCGCTCTGAGCTCTACAAAAAATGGTTGAAATGGCTCCAAGCACTATCGGACTTATCATCTGAGGTCATCAGTCCCCAACACTTACAACTACTTAAAAGTAACTAACCTGAGGACATCACACACATCCATGCCCGAGGCAGGATTCGAACCTGGGACCTAGCAGCAGTGCGGTTGCGGGCTGAAGCGCTTAGAACCACTCGGCCACAGCAGCCGGCCTGAGCTCCACAGACAGAGAGAATATTGTGGTTACAAAGGATGGTCCAGTGAACGAATTTCACTGCATACGGCCTTATTAGAGGACTGGTTCTGGAAAAACATCAGCGTCGTAGTGGCATGCCCTAAGCAAGACAAAACATTGGGGTATCACAAATACTATCCGAACCCTAATCGTCTCATGCTGTTTGATGTCAAAAGCTGACGATACGACCTCAGACATCCAAGAGAAATGCTTGTGCTCGTAGTTCTCTTAGAAGGTATGCCTCTTTTATAACAGGAAAAATAATATTGCTGCATTTGTGTTCATATAGTCGTTTTAGACTACATTTCTAGAAGGCGTGCAAAATAGGTCGCATATGTTTCATGTGCCTTAGGATATGAAAGCGAACAAACGTCATTCACACCTGTAGCAGATGATGTAAACTACGTTCCCTATCTTTACGCGCATGATATATTTTCCGATTTAATTTTGCCCTCTTTGTCTGAGTGAACTCGCAGACGGGAAGTCCGACATTTCAAGTCCCCATTCAGCTACAGTGATTTTTGTCCTTCGTTCTTTCCCTGAATTAAACAGGTAAATTGCAGAAGGCATCATTTTAAAAGAACACGTACAACTTCCTTCCTTGTTCATAGCGTTTGCTACATCTCCAACGACCTTTTCGTCAACAAGGTGATACATCCGTGTCTTTCTTTTTATGTTCTCATCAGAACTTGAAAGTTACTTGTCGCAGTGCACCAGAACTATTCTGTCTTCCTTGTATTCTGCATCACGAGCATACTGGAAAGATATTTTGTACTAAGTGAAAGATTGCTGAATGTGTGATGTATTTGAACGCCTGAGAAGGTACGTGTGAAACGATACACTTGGGTGAGTTGAAGCATTAGTCAACGGTAACAAAGCGCGGCCACGTGCTCACCGTGTGCATGCCTATTTGAATCACATAAATACAGCAATCTAGCGGAGTCTGTTTCTGGTCATTCTGCTAGCTGCGCTACCGAATGTGACCTGTTCCCGAACTGCTACGACCGATGACCTTGCTTTGAAGTCCCTTTCTGATAATGAGCCACATACAACCAGCTACAAATCTACAGTGAGATTCAGACTAGTGTTACACAGGTTGACGTAATCCCGTGTGCAGCATTTCAAGATCATTAGGGTCCGCAGCTCGTGGTCGTGCGGTAGCGTTCTCGCTTCCCGCGCCCGGGTTCCCTGGTTCGATTCCCAGCGGGGTCGGGGATTTTCTCTGCCTCGTGATGACTGGGTGTTGTGAGCTGTCCTTAGGTTAGTTAGGTTTAAGTAGTTCTAAGTTCTAGGGGACTGATGACCATAGATGTTACGTCCCATAGTGCTCAGAGCCAAGATCATTAGCGTGCACTTACTTATGTTCATACTTAAAGTTCTCTGTCCTGTTGGGCAGTTACTATCGAGGCACATGGTATATAATCGGCTTTTCGTTGGTATATTTGAATAACAGACTTGCTTAATTCTTCACACTCTCGGTTTGCTAAATGTTTGCAGGATATTCCAATGGATATTGATTTTCTTGTTGTTAAATTATGTTCCTTGAGGTGGTCCAGTAAGCCATATGTTTCAAGTGCGGACAATTTTTATCTCTACTGTATCAATAACATTAATTTGAGTCGAAATATCATTCAACTAAATTGAAGATTCTGAGAATTATTCGTATCCGTTGGCAACGATGAGTTAAAATTTAAGGATTCTATTACTTTCGTGGTGGTGTGTGCGCGCTGCTTAATGCATTTAACTACAGCGCTTACTTTTGTAAATTCTCTGCCTTCAGGATAAGCGCTAATCAAAGTGAGCCACTAATGCGATCAGTACTGAGTATTTTAGGAGCTGCAGTCAGCAGTACGTTTTTGCCATTCTTTGCAAGTCTTACTGGTTAGACGATAAGTTACGGCGGGCAGATTCTGAGAGCACTCGTTGCTTAACAGGTCATATTCTACAAGCTTCTTTCGGATCTATTCGTTTATAAGTTCTTACTAGAAAGACTTCTGTATAGATAATGTACCCGCTCTTGTTTTAAATATAGTCCAACTGCACTATAAATCAGTCGTTGAGGCTAAACTTTATGTAGAAAAGCACATTTATTCGCGGTATATTTCCGAATAAAAACTTGTATGAATTCAGAATCAGAGACGAAATGATTTTTCGATTACAAGCTTCCAGCAGGAATAATTTACTTAGCCTCTAATTACAACACTCTACTAATTATTAGCTCCACAGAGTCATCTTAAGAGAGCGGCGATAAGCTGAATTCCATAATGACAAAGTTACATGGAAGTCAGCATCGAGTAATAGATGAAGTGTTTGAGAAAACTGGTGGTGGTGGTGGTTAGTGTTTAACGTCCCGTCGACAACGAGGTCATTAGAGACGGAGCGCAAGCTCGGGTTAGGGATGGATTGGGAAGGAAATCGGCCGTGCCCTTTCAAAGAAACCATCCCGGCATTTGCCTGAAACGATTTAGGAAAATCACGGAAAACCTAAATCAGGATGGCCGGAGACGGGATTGAACCGTCGTCCTCCCGAATGCGAGAGAAATCTGGATTAGAGCCTTTGATATGCTTCTACATCTGTACTGTGACATCCACTCCGTAGAGAACTAGACAGCAAATCTATTACGTTCCACAAAAGACACTCTTGACACAGTCGATAAGTAACAATAACTGTCAGTTGTATGGCAAACAGAGAGAGAGAGAGAGAGAGAGAGAGAGAGAGGGGGGGGGGGGGGGAGAGGTAATGTTCATAATAAAGACGAACTAGAGGTGTGAGAATGGTAATACCGGAAGGTAAACGTCGTGTCACAGTCTCACAGTTCATACCTGATCATATTTCGCGGTAACACCTCTCTCTTTCATTTGCAAAATATTGTTGACTATTTTGCTGTCTGATAACCAGACTCACAGTTCAAGTTTGTTGGTTAGTTGATTTAAGGAGAGGGGACCAAATAGCGAGGTCATCGGTCGTTTCTATTTAGGGGAGAATAGCGAAGGAAGTCGGCTGTGCCCTTTCAATGGAAGAATCTCGACATTTGTCTGAAGCGATTTAAGGAAATCGCGGAACACATCAGGGTGGCCGGACGTGGATTTGAGCTGTCCTCCTCCCTAATGCGAGTACAGTGTGCTAATCACTTTCCCACTTCGCTCTCAGGTCCCTAATTTGAAAAGGGGGTAATATAGACGTATCATCGCAGAGGTGCTGAAACCCTGCTGATAATGGTTTTTGTGATAGAAAGGAGATGTGTTACGCCACCTCCTATAGTGTTTCATAAAAGTGTTTCTTGGAGCGACCATTTTCTGAAACGACTACTTAGGATGAGACTTAATCCATCAAATATCATTTCTGGAAACATAACTGTGACGTAGTTGTAGTTATTTAAAATGATGCCTTCTGTACTCGTATCATTCCAGATCTGAAGCTATTGGCTTGGTTCAAATGGCTCTGAGCACTATGGGGCTTAACTTCTGAGGTCATCAGTCGCCTAGAACGTAGAACTAATTAAACCGAACTAACATAAGGACATCACACACATCCATGACCGTGGCAGGATTCGAACCTGCGACCGTAGCAGTCGCGCGGTTCCAAAGTGTAGTGCTTAGAACCGCTCGGCCACACCGGCCGGCGTGGACTATAAAAGCATCTTCAACTTTTATATTAAGTCGATAACCACGTGAAATACTGAAAAATAAAATTTTGTTGCCCCTACTCTGCAACTGGCACAGGGTCGCATGTTCTGGAATAATGTTTTAGTGATAGTTGTAGAGACATTCGCCGTTGCATTTACCCACCTCAGTAAGATATTTTGCGTCTAGGGCTGCCAGTAAATGTGCGGTAAACGACCTACAGTGTCCACAGTCGCTATGTGCTGATCATATGAGGAGAATTATATTGTGAGGGTGTCGGTAGTAGTCCTGGTTGAATTTCAGTCAGGCAGTGGTCGTTGCGAAGCACCACTCACTTTTCCAGACTATTTATCATTCACATAGATCTTTCCGCCTTACCGTAGTACTACCAGTAAACGTAGTCAGATTGGGCAGTACGAGAGACCCTTGTGCAGACCTTTTGGCAGTATCCGTGACTGCAGATATTAGATCACCAAATAGACTTCATAGCTCTTTATTGCACTCTTTGCTGTGTACTTTGCTATTTCGGCGCCTATCTAATTCTCGACAATCTCTTTCTTACAAACATACGATACTTTTGCACCGCATTCTTCTGAAAGTGGTCGATAGGTTCATGATTCATACTACTTGTTGCTATCCATCTCTGTGGCTACATTGGCAACCAGGTCTTTTTGAGGAAGGACGTTTTAAGATTTCAAAACCCTGTACTTACTTCCTGCAGATATTCCAACGCTGGAAAATCCAAAAGGTCGACACGTAATATGAGGCAGCGCTCATCTCACAGCAAGCGTGAGACTTTGAAATGTACAGATGCCTATCCTGCCACACTAATCGATTGTTCCAATATCGGGCGGAGACTGTCCAGGAGACAATGATCAAGTGGACGAAAAATGCAGCTATTTTCTTCGAAACGGGGCGGGAAATGTTAGAAAACTGAATAGCGTTGGGAAATTTTAGACTCTAAAAACAGACGTGACCCTCTTTGCCAATTTTTAATTAAGTAGCTTCAGATCCAGAGACTGTTCCCATGGCTGGAGATAACTTAGTGACACATGTCACGACACGTGGTGCTCGTAGCGGACCTATGACTTAGGGAGCGGATCTTTACTTGACAAGGCGTCGTACAGATTGACATAGAGATGGGGGTGGTCCTCAGAATGGGTGCCTCAGAATAATAATTTCAAACGTAAGTATTAATAACAAGGGAGCATGGCTTATGTTGAAATTGTTAGGTGATGTCTATGAGTAATTAGCTGAAATTGGGCCAATATTCGTATGCAGTAA
Organism: Schistocerca serialis cubense; assembly: GCF_023864345.2. Taxonomy (NCBI): domain Eukaryota; kingdom Metazoa; phylum Arthropoda; class Insecta; order Orthoptera; family Acrididae; genus Schistocerca; species Schistocerca serialis. The sequence goes on from NC_064643.1 coordinate 153,916,774, forward strand.
ACTCCGATTTGTGTTACAATAAATGATTTCGACAAGGACACGTTAGAGTTTAGGAAGAAGTACGTTACAGTACAATGTTGTACAGTATATCAAGCAAGATCTGAAGAGACTGATGATATTTGAAAGGAAAGTCGTTCGGAATATTTTTGGACCAGTTTACGGTAATGAGAGTGAAAAATGGAGGATTCGGCACGATGCAGTTGTATAATATTTACAAAGAGCTGAACATCGTGGCTATAATAAAGACACGACGTCTCCAGCGGGCAGGGCATGTTGCTCGCATGCAGGTCAACAAAACTGTACTCAAGAACAAGCCTACCGGCAGAAGGCCCGTAGGAAGACCTAGCAATCGATGGAGTGACAGCGTATCCAAAGAACTTCAGGGAGTGGGACTGCTGGAAGGATGGCAGAAAGGAGCCGAAGACAGGCTGAAGTGGAGGCAGTCTCTCAAAGCAGCTCGCGGTACATTGGGCCTGATCGCGTAAAGTAAAGTCAGTAGGTTTATATTTTGTAGTTCGCCAGTTCAGTCAGTCCTAATATAGGCACCACGATCCACCACATATCTCCGGGCACACCACGATCTTAATATTTTCCGTTTTGGAATGAGCTATGTTGGTTATTATCGGAAGTGTACACCTGAAAAATTATCAGCTCTTATTTTCAGTGAACTCACTGTAATGGTATTCCTACTTTTTCTATCTGAAGCCATATTTTATCACTTAATAGCACTGTAGCGATGCCGGCTGCGAGTGACATCCTCACGAAAGCAGTAACACGGAACACGAAGGAGAGGTCTATATGTTTACTTAAGAGGTTAATTCAAGGACGGAAGAACCTGATCGTGTCACTCTCTGTAACTTGGTTCCACCTGGAGTATCCGTACGGTAGAAATAACTCTTTTCGTGACCAAAACGTCTGCTTCTAGTTGACAGTATTAAGCTCAAACCGTCAGAGATACGTCGCAGAGAGGTGAGCAGGCTAAACTTGTATTTTGTAATGACTGTTGAAGTGAAAGGAGACAGAATTTGCAGTGGAAGGTTCTGCCCCTAAGGAGGGACAGTATGGTGGGACACATTCTCCGCCATTCAATGGAATTTAGTTTGTTTCTGGGACGAACAGTGAATCAGGTAATCAGTGTGGGCGAGATAAAGGATAGACTGTGCAGAACAGTTTATGGACGTTGGGCGTTGTGGTAGTTACGTAGATACGAAAATGCTAGATCGTGGAAAGAAAATATGCAGGATAACACTAAACCTATTGAAAGAGTGACTACTAACCAAAAAAATGGTTCAAATGGCTCTGAGCACTATGGGACTTAACTTCTGAGGTCATCAGTCGCCTAGAACTTAGAACTACTTAATCCTAACTAACCTAAGGACATCACACACATCCATACGCGAGACAGGATTCGAACCTGCGACCGTAGCGGTCGCGCGGTGTCAGACTGAAGTGCCTAGAGCCGCTCGGCCACAGCGGCCGGCCGACTAACCAAAACTAACAAAAGTCACCTGATGTAGCTTTCATAGACTTGCCTTGTTCTCAAAGATGAGAAAATATGCTAGACACGGTTTGTACACGCTCGTTAGAATCATGTGCCGCAGGGGAGTGTCATAGGACCGTTGCTATTCACAATATACATAAATGACCTTGCGGATGACATCGGAAGTTCACTGAGGCTTTTTGCGGATGATGCTGTGGTGTATCAAGAGGTTGTAACAATGGAAAATTGTACTGAAATGCAGGAGGATCTGCAGCGAATTGACGCATGGTGCAGGGAATGGCAATTGAATCTCAATGTAGACAAGTGTAATGTGCCGCGAATACACAGACAGATAGATCCTTTATCCTTTAGCTACAAAATAGCAGGTCAGCAACTGGAAGCAGTTAATACCATAAATTATCTGGGAGTACGCATTAGGAGTGATTTAAAATGGAATGATCATATAATGTTGATCGTCGGTAAAGCAGATGCCAGACTGAGTTTCATTGGAAGAATCCTAAGGAAATGCAATCCGAAAACAAAGGAAGTAGGTTACAGTACGCTTGTTCGCCCACTGCTTGAATACTGCTCAGCAGTGTGGGATCCGTACCAGATAGGGTTGATAGATGATATAGAGAAGATCCAACGGAGAGCAGCGCGCTTCGTTACAGGATCATTTAGTAATCGCGAAAGCGTTACGGAGATGATAGATAAACTCCAGTGGAAGACTCTGCAGGAGAGACGCTCAGTAGCTCGGTACGGGCTTTTGTCAAAGTTTCGAGAACATACCTTCACCGAAGAGTCAAGCAGTATATTGCTCCCTCCTACGTATATCTCGCGAAGAGACCATGAGGATAAAATCAGAGAGATTAGAGCCCACACAGAGGCATACCGACAATCCTTCTTTCCACGAACAATACGAGACTGGAATAGAAGGGAGAACCGATAGAGGTACTCAAGGTACCCTCCGCCACACACCGTCAGGTGGCTTGTGGAGTATGGATGTAGATGTAGATGTAGATAGACCATAGACTTCTTCGACAACAGAATAAGAAGGTGGTGTCTATAAAAACACTAGTGATAAATTTATTGAGAAGTATGTAAATATTTTGTATCCCCACAACTGTGATTTATTGATTTCAAGGACCCAGAGACCCTTAGTACCAACATCAGTCATGGAAAATATTCAGATTTCTCCTTTAGGAGTGCACACGGTCACTTGGCGGCAAACGAAGTAGCGTACGTGGGTTTGAGTAGCACGACTCTTGTGGGATAAATATGAACGGCGAATCTGGGAATTTTAGGTGCCGTGTCCCACTAACAACGCAGTAAAATGATAATCAAAATAGACGATCGTAGTTTGCACTACGTGAAAAACTGATTTATTACGTATATAGCTGTTAATATTGTAGCTTGGGCAAATTGGACCAGAGTGTTGGCATGAGTAATTGGGAGATGGATACAGGAAATGCCACTACGCATTGCAGGAGGCGCCTATGCAGTAGTAGTCAGCACTGGTACTCTTGCCAGGTTTGCTGCCGGACCTCAAAACCAGCTTGACTCTATATTTCGGAGGTCAACGTGTGCGGAAGCTTCAGGAGAGACACTACAGCTGCAGAGTCCCACTGAAAACTGATGTCGAGGCTGCGAAGCGTCGTCCTGTATACACCCCCGTACCGTGCACGGCGCATGTGCCGCCCACCACAGGTGCTGCCCTCAAAGACAAAGTTTGTGGCGCTGCCTCTAGCAGTTCACCGGAGCCGACGATGTATCGCACTCAAAAACTGTCCTCAGATACCTGGACCGGCCACAGTACAGAACGTCACGTTTTGATGCGAGATGGTACAGGGTTACACGTCCTGCTAAGAGAAAAACCACGTGTCTCTGAAAATCAGATTCTCTGTAAATCTAATTTCAGTTGTCCCATTCTGAACATTTTTCAAAAATCCGAACTCTCTGGCAACTCAGTGTCTCGATAAACTTTATCCTGTGACCTTACTTTAAACAATGTTCACTACCGCCGATTCTTCTGTCTGTTGGAGCATCGTACGGCGGCTCTGTTGCACGGAACTGTTCACGCTGCGCAAACAGACCGACCAATGTAAGCCTATCCATCCACAGTGGCACGGAATTTGGTGTATGGCAGGCTTTCTAAGCCACAAATCTTTCTTGACATAGACAAGTGGTGCCGCAAAGCTTGGCATGTGGATGTCGACCAAAAAGGTTTCAATTTCTCGTTGAGATTGCTGGCTATATATTGCGGTTGCTGAATTTACAATTTCTTCTACTTTTCTTTCTTATACTTTATATTTTGAATTCATTTATACTTGTAACTATTACAAAGGACCGTAGCCGGCCGATGTGGCCGAGCAGTTCTAGGAGTTTCAGTCTGGAACCGCACGATCGCTACGCTCTCAGGTTCAAAAAATGGTTCAAATGGCTCTGAGCACTATGCGACCTAACTTCTGAGGTCATCAGTCGCCTAGAACTTAGAACTAATTAATCCTAACTAACCTAAGGACATTACACATATCCCTGCCCGAGGCAGGATTCGAACCTGCGACCGTAGCGGTCGCTCGGCTCCAGATTGTAGCGCCTAGAACCGCACGGCCACACCGACCGGCGCTCGCAGATTCGAATGCTGCCTCGGACATGGATGTGTGCGATGTCCTTAGGTTAGTTAGTTTTAGGTAATTCTGAGTTCTAGCGGACTGATGACCTCAGAAGGTAAGTCCCATAGTGCTCAGAGCCATTTGAACCACTTTTTCAGTCTGCTACAACACCTGCAAGAATTGCAAAAACAAAATACCCTAACATTCCTAATAAACATCACGTAACCGAATGAACACCATACTGCTGAAAAATACAAGGTTATTCTCCATCAAGAAACCCCCAATTTCTACAATTAGATACCATTAAACATACTTTCTTACCCAGAAAGATGCATGAGTCAGTGATACAAAGTGTGTTAAACTGGTTGACTGTTAAAGTTGGCTTATGAGGCGAAATGTTAGGTTTCATAATTGTTATGGGCACAGATGAAGCCTTCGTACAGGCATCCAGCGATATCACAGTATTTGTAACTAGTTACCGGTAGTATTTACCAACAGTGTATTTACAAGCACAGAAACACAAACTAAATACGTTCGTGAAGAATTTATCCAAGTCTGCAACACTTTCTATATAACCATTATTTATCTAGCGAGTTCGGTTTTATCCAGCAGACAAACTGTTGAAGCGGAACGTGGGCCTCCATATCGACAGTTGATGGTACTACCTTATTTCATGTTTTCGGTCTCAAATGCCTTTTGTTCTGAAACTTCACCCCCCAGCTTTCAGACACCAGTCACCAGGTGTAATGATCAATCAAGGAATTGATAATCACTGTAGATTTCCAACTGCTCTTCCTCTTCTTCTTCGTGGATGGATCACTCAGGACCACGTTTAATCAACATTTGTGTAAATTCCCTTTCGCCCAGTAGTTCTTCATACGCAACGAATGGGCTAGCTTCCGTTGCGAAGACCACGTTATGTTGGTTAGTTTTTCTGTTTTTTTCCTTAAAACCCTGAATGTTTCTGATTTTTGTGATTTCATTCTTGTCATGTAGATTTGGAGACCCTAATTCCATCAGCTCTTTTTCCGTCTGTTTGTAGCAATTCGGTCTTGTAGTTTTGTTCTTTAAAAAGTATGGATTTTGTGCGTTAACCTGTTTGAGTCCATTCTTTCTAAATGCCCCGTGAATTGGATTCTTCTCATGCGAATTGTGTCTGTTATTTTGGATATAGTTTTATATATATGTCTGCATTGGGTTTTGGATAATGCCCACCATCTTTAGATATTGGTCCTAGGATTTTCCTCATTATTCTACGTTCTTTCACTTCTAATTTCCCTTTTACTGCTCTGTGTTGAAGATTTTGTGTCTCAGATGCGTAGAGAGCTTAGGGTTTATTTGCTGTGGTGTAATGTCGAATTTTGCAGTTTCGTGAGAGACTCTTGTTGTTGTAAAGGTTTTTTACTAACTGAAACGCTGTCTCCATTTTCTGAACTCTTCATCTGACAGATTTCTTTTCATTACAACTTTCTGCAATCCATTCACCTAAATATTTAAATTCTTTTACTCGAGAGATGTAGTTATTACCGATTTTGAGATCAGAAGGTGCGTCTTTGAAGTCAGTCATAAATTTGGTTTTTTCAAATGAAATTTCTAATCTTATTTTTGCTACCTGCTCTTGTAATAATTCCAGCTGTTTCTGTGAATCGGTAATGTCTTGTGCGATTAGTGCCATGTCGTCAGCAAATGCTAAACAGTCTAATTCTATGCTCTATATTTCATTAGACTCTGTATTTTAACATTTCCATGCATGGATGATACTTTCATGGGTGGAACGTGTGTATTTTACTCTCCAGTATAGTTTCTAAACACGTGGTTTTAGCATATCAGCGTATAAATAGGCGTTCCTAGACACCTGAACTAGAAAATGACTCTAAAGTTCACTGCCGACACAATGTAAGAAGCAGTATTACTGCGCATCAAACAGTGAAGGGATATTCGAAATTTTATGAGTCTTTTCCTAAGAAACACTCGTTCTCAAAAAGCTATATTCTCTCTGCACCACTATATAAAGCTGTAATTTTCTATAAATAATTTTCTCTATAAATAAGCCAACTAAATATGAGAGAAATTTAGGTCCTTACAAACATCGGAAGACGACTAATAGTCAACCTCCTATCATAATAGCTATCTGTTCCATAGACTTGTCTGCAGCTGACTATCGTCTACTCTCGGTCCCACACCATCTTTTCCTCCACCTTGTCATCTGAGTACCCTGTTAATGTACTGTTCTTGAACTGCCATTGTAGCTCTCCTTTCAGTCTTCTCCTATTTCAATATCCCTTCCACTTCTGATAATGACAAACATGGCTTCAAATGTGCTAAGCTAATCAATACGGTTCTTAATGCCGGTTTTTATTATTACTACGTTAGTTATTCTCGGATGTTATCATTATTATTATATTTATTGTAAATTATTACTGTGATCGTTATGTAATTTTCTTTAGTGTGTCAGGCTAAATAAGCTAAGAATAAATAAGAAAAAAATAAACTGTTGTGTAATTGTGCTTTAAATGGTTCAAATGGCTCGGTGCACTATGGGACTTAACACTGGAGGTCATCAGTCCCCTATAACTTAGAATTACTTAAACCTAACTAACCTAAGGACATCACACATATCCATGCCCGAGGCAGGATTCGAACCTACGACAATAGCAGTCACGCGTTTCCGGACTGAAGCGCCTAGAACCGCTCGGCCACCGAGGCAGGCAATTGTGATTTTATTAATACTTAATTTTGGTTTTGTATCTTATCTCTGAGAGGTGATACACAGAGCATTCGAGTCCACTGCCTAAATCAGTGATGCAATATTTAATCATCTTAGAGCGGAAAAAAACAAAAATCCTGACTGTAGAGCATTTCGAAGTTTTAAGCAATGTTACCACACAATGCACACCGTCCAGGGATATCTTCCACATTGTGCGTCATGCAACGAAGGCTTTAGATTTAATATTCACAGCCCCAATACAGACTGAACAAATCAGGTGGGAATTTTCACAAAGACTGTTTATTATCAGGTTTTCTGTTGAAACATTTGACAAACATTTTCATAACTTAAATTAAAATGAAATTTAAAAAATTTACTAATAATAGTCTCATTCTAATTTGGTGACTTCACAACTGATATGAATTAATAAACTGTACTGGGGTTCGATGTTGAAAGAATTACGGAAGTAGTTACTGACACTGTACGGACAGTGTATCGTGTATGAGAAGGGAAATGGACACTGGTGACCAACACAGTGCGGGAAAATTTAAAGTATAGAAGAATGATGAAAGTTAGTGGGCAGAAACTGTGTGGAAGTAATAGAGAGAATAGCAGCGTGGTGAATGAGAAATAAATCATTTTTCTTCTTTCCTCAATTGTTAGGCATTTGCTCGTTACGTGCTCTTCTGTAGTGCCTCAGATGTCTGTGGTTAGTTTCTATTTGCTCTCTCCAGCTCTTTATTGGTCCACCTAGTGATCGTTTCCCTATTCATCGATAATTCTCTCCCTCTCAGTCTCTCTCTCCGCCCGAACAGGCCTTGGGAGGCCCAACGGCACCGATCGGCCGCCGTGCCATCCTCAGCCCACAGGCGTCATTGGATGCGTACATACAGCGGCATGTGGTCAGCACACCGCTCTCCTGCCCGTATGTGAATTTACGATACCGGAGACGCTACTTCGCAATCAAGTAGCTCCTCAGTTTGCCTCACAACGGCTGAGTGCACCCCGCTTGCCAACAGCGCTCGGCACACCAAATGGTCAACAATCCAAGTGCTAGACCAGCCCGACAGCGCTTAACTTCGGTGACCTGACAGGAACCGGTGTTACCACTGCGGCACGGCCGTTGGCTTACGAATACTACTAAAATGAATTGTGACATCGTTTACCGATTAATTTATTTAATCTTCGACCCATTTATTTATGCTATTATGTCCTCTTTGCCGTATTCGTTATCACGTAGTGTACAGCCGGCTACTCTTCTTGAGAAACTCATTTTCGCAGTTTCTGTTCTTCATTCATGTCCATTTGTCATTGTTGAAGTCTCACTGCCATAAGGTACAGATGATATTGTCATTGTTTTGTATAACATTATTGGCATCCCTGTCCTCATCTACTTTTTAAGTGAGCGGTATAAGGCCCAATTATTGTAACTGAATATTTCAAATTTGTTTGCGAAGTGGTGGAATTTACCGAGAAATTAATTTTTCATTTACTTTCTTTATTTTGGAAACCAAACAAACAAGAGGCACGCAAAAAGCACAGGAATAACATTGCTGTGGGCGGAGCTTGTGTAGTACGCGCTTCTCTCGCTAGGCGTGTATGGCGCATCTCGTTGCCAGTTCAGTGCCGCCTGTGTTGTCTACCTGGCTTGTTCTGTTCATCTGCAGTGACTGTTTTGGATAGGGCTGTTTTGTTCTTTCGTTTTTTATGATGTCAAGTTTAAGTGAACAGCGTGCAGCTGTGAAATTTAGTTTTTTACTCGGTAAAAATAGTGCTGAAACTGTTGTGATTTTGAAAACAGCCTACCAAAAGGACGCTATGGGAAAAACCAAAGTATACGAGTGGTTTGCTCGATTTGAAAATGACGGCATGTCGATTAACGACTAACCTCGTTTTGAAGGTCTGCCCGACTGAAAATCTTGAAAAAACTGGAGAGCTTGTGATCACAGACTGTTGACAGACAGTTGGTCAACTGTCAGAGTTTAGTGGGTTATCGTGGAGCTCGTTTCACCGAATTGCAACGGAAGATTTGGAAATGAAAAGGGTTGCTGTCAAGGTTTTTCCTCGAGTTCTGACTGACAATCAAAAGGAACGTCGAGTTGAAACATATTGTGCTTTGGAACAACAACTAGAAACTGATTTAGATTTTCGGTCAAAGGTAATTACTTGTGGTGAGTCATCGTGCTATGGTTACGACCCAGAAACAAAGAAACAGTTAAGCCAGAGGAAGACGTCACCGTCACCGCCTCAAAAAAAAATGTTGTCAAAACCACGCTAAATTGCTTTTTTGATTCCAAGGGCGTAGTTGATTCAGAGTTCGTTCCCGCAGGTCAGACCACCAATCAAACCTTTTATTTGGAAGTTTTCAGAAGATTGTGCAACAGCGGTTTTCAAAAAAGACCCGATTTGTGGCAGACAAGAGACTTGTCCTTTCATCATGACAACGCACCTGCACTCTGATCGGCAGTTTTTGGCTAAAAATGGCATGGTTCCGCTGCCCCACGCAGCTTACTTGCCTGGCATTATGCGACTTTTCTTTATTTCCACGCATCAATACGAGCATGAAAAGACACCGATTTGACAACACTGAAGAAGTCAAGATAAAAACGAGGGAAGAGCTGTCAGAAATTTCTGAAGATGGCTACAAAAAAAGTTTCGAACAGTGGAAACACTGGTGGCACAATTGTATTAGTTGTAATGGATAGCATTTTGAAGAGGATAAAGTTGTTTTCTGGACAATTTCAAAATATTTAGGATTTAAAAATGATTCCGTTGTTTTTGGATACCCCTTCGTAACTGCCAAAAGCGTTTTTGGAACAAATTACCTGAAAAACGATGAGTGGCAAGTACTAAGAGACACGGGCTCAGACATTAGGAGCGATGCAGCGACCCTGTCATTAGCAGATGTTGTTGAGAAGGTGACAGCGTGCAGATTGGTGACGGAACTCTTCCCGACGCGGAACGCCCTTGAGCGTCTGACGCAGAGGGCTGCAGCGCGGTGCCTCTGGTTCTAAATGCGGACGGTAACGCCCCGGAAGCACGCTGCCCTCGCATGCCGTATGGCGGGACCTTCACCGGGTCGCACGTGCTAGCGTGACCCACTGACGTGAACCTGGCGTGTCTCAGTCGGCCCAGAACACATCGCCACCACTCTTCCTTACTGCAGGCGTATGCGAGTGCGCCCTCCTTGCGGGTAACCATCCCCGCGACGACGAAAATAGACAATATATTTATCTGATGGAAGAAGAGCCCATGAGCTCCAGTCATGATGAAATGTCACATTAACTGTGTATTACTCAACAAAATTGATATGTTCCATGCTCACCGTCGTCATATAACACGGACCAGTAAAGAAATCTCTGTACACAATGAGAAGTATGTATACTTCTTCATACAGCTTTAAATCGTCGTACATTCCCGTAAATGGTACTTATGATTTGACTTTTATTCTCATAGTGTATGAGATCCCTTTTTTTTAAATAATTATTCTTCTATGTTACACACGGAAGCGCCAAAGAGGCTGGTACAGGCATGCGTATTCAAATACAACTACATGTAAACAGGCAGAATCCGGCGCTGTGGTCGAAAACGCCTCACCTGTGTAAGACAAGTGTCTCGCGCTTCGTTGTTAAATCGGTTACTGCTGCTACAATGGAAAGTCATCCAGATTTAAGTGAATTTGAACGTTGTATTATACACAGCGGCAAGCTATGGGACACAACATCTTCGAGGTAGCGATTTTCCCGTACCACCATGTCACGTGTGTACCCCGTGAACATCAAGAATCCGATAAAACATCAAATCTCCGACATCGCTGCTGCCGGAAAAAGATCCTGCACAAATGGGACGAACGAAGAAGACTGAAGAATGGTTCAACGTAACAGGAGTGCAAACCTCCTGCAAGTTGCTGCAGATTTAAATGAGAGTCATCAACAAGTACGATAGTGCAAACTATCATCAATATTCGTGTATCCTTGATGAGTGCATGACACATGCTGGTCCTGTCAACACCAACAATGGACTGTTGATGACTGGAAACGCGTTGTCTGGTCGGACGACTCTCCTATCAAATTCTATTGAGTGGATGGATGTGTACGGGTATGAAGACAATCTCATGAATCCACAGACCCACATGTCCTCAGGGGAACGGTCAAGATGGTGGAGGATCTGTAAAGGTGTTGGGCTTGTGTAGTTGGAGTGATATGGGAGGCCTGATATGTCTAGAATGAGCATTACTGAGTACATTTGGAATGCCTTGCAACGTGCTCTTCAGAAGAGGTCTTCATCCCCTCGAACTCTTGCGGATTTATTGACATCCCAGCAGCATTCATGGTGTGCATTCCCTCCAGCACTACTTCGGACACTAATCGAGTCCATGCCACGACGTTTTTGCGGCTTTTCTGTGTGCTCGCGTAGGGATTGCCCGATGTTATGCAAGTAAAACAGTTGCTTTGGCTCTTCAGTGTGTTTAGATAACACACACAATGGAATATTTAGGGAAGAATGTGGCAATGGCGGTAGGTTAAGCGATGCATATCATATTACGATTTAAAATTACCGTATACCTAAATTAACGCTCTTAAAGTCGTGCTATGCTTCTCTACTTGCGCGTGTTAAATTACAAATTAATTCAGGAAACAGCTTAACATAAAAATACTTAAAAATCAGACCAACTACATGTAGCGGCATTCTTCAATGCAGGTAAGCTTGGCTCCATGTATTTTAAATGGAGAAAACACGTTCTGGTATGTTTTTATGGGAACATGTAATTACTGAAAATTGTGAAAGATGTTAAAGACTACTACTGTTTCTCATAAACTAATGTTGCAAAAAATAAGTTTTGTTTTTAAAAAGTAGCCAAAAAGACAACAAATTTGAAAATTATTTAAAGCCTGTATTGAGCAATTATGAACATTTCTAATTAATCAGTTTCACTGGTTGAGTGATATTAATACAACTTATTTGTTTAAGAAATATATTCTAAAGCATAGGAATGTAAAACAAATGGATCACAAAACTGTTATTTAGCGCCTTATGGACCTACTACACCGGAGACCTTTCGGAGAATCACCGGAGTTGCACAGAGTATCAATCCATGTTTCACAGGTGGCACATCGAAACCGTTGTTCTCCATGCTAACCAGATGATCCTCAGATGAAACAGGTGTTTCGTTATAGAAACGTGGCAATTCATCCATCTCATCGTCGCCACATACCTCATTGTCATTTATAGCATCATCTTCATTAGAATCCGAAAAATTTCCTTCTTGTGCTTATGTATGGACACAGGTTTCTTCTTTTTAACGCCCCTCCCTTCACTTTTTGCAGGGCACATTTAGGAGTGTCTTTGAATAGCTGCTTTAAAGTTGTTTTCATTAATACATTTTCTTTTTTTATGCCCCTCATGGATTTCCTTTTAGCAACCAGTCGAAGTTAATTTTTTTTTAGGTGTGAGGTCTGAACTCTTCGTTTTCTATGCTTTGCGTTTGTGTCATTGGCAGAAGGAAGTAGTATCAGGTCTTTGAAACTCACAGAGTTATTGCGATATTGAGGTTCTTTTGATCCTAAAGCTTCTTGGTTTCGTTCTTCATTGGACTTCTTACCTGATGAGTCTGTGTCATAATTCTAAATTACTAAAACACACATTTCGTGTCTCTACAAATACGTCTGGGGTTCAAATGTCATCTTCGGTATAGGCACTCGGGTTGAATGCATATATCCCTGTAGCTCTGAACCGAGTTCCAGCCGGTGTGGTTGTTGCTAGTCTTGAATACAGCTGATTAAAAAGACTAGCTAAATGATAAGGAGTGGTCCTTAGACCACATTCCTTTTTAAAAGTTCCTTTCAAAGTTGCGTAAAATCTTACGTCCAGAGTTTGCCGTCTGTGTGAAAAGTGGTGTGGTAAGTAGATCATAGAAATCCCATTACTTTTATATAACGTCTAGAACAGCTGTGTGGTTGTTGTGATGGTCCAGTATCAACAATTCAGAACCATCAAGGCTTGCTTTGGAGAGATGGATAAAGTGCTTCAGCCAAGTAAAGGACAGTTCTTCATTAGTCCGACCTGTCGGTGTGCATACGTACAGAGAACGAGGTGTGTCATTTTTTTTTTAGCAAGGGGCTTAACCTTTTTTGGGGCTAAATAAACTTCCTGCGTACTCACAGCACAAGTTGCACTCACTAACTTTCCCCACTCCGCAGCTAGTCACTGAGCCGATCTGCTGCCTTTAGTGGCAACTATTGTTCAGCGTTCTTGTTCCGTTGTGATAGCAGTTTCATCTGTACTGTAAATGCGATCCGGTGTGTAATCGGTTGCAGTAACTGGTACGAAGTTTCCAAAATATTTCTTCATGTTATAAGGTTGAACCCAGGGATTCTGTTAACATTAATAGTTTCGGATTTTCTAATGCTTATAGTTAGACTTCGCTTTAAAGAGCCATCAAACCGATCTTTTGCTGCCAAATGCTCATTTTGAGAAAACCTGTATGCCCTGTTAATTTTTTTATGCAAATACAAATGCTGTTCTTCGTATTTCCTGTGCAGACAGACCAAAAAATGTCCGATGACACCTTTATTCTACTGCAAGTTCTCCTTCTTATTCTTGAGTGAAAGTGGCATTACGTTCCAGATGAAGTTTAGTTGCTTTATTTTTCTTCCTGCGTTATTGTTGAGTGTTAAATGGAATATTGAACAATTTCCTTGCCGCACTAATCAAATTATGTTCGAAAATTAAATTCTGTGCATTTTTAAGAGGGTCTTCGGATCAACATCTGCGACTCGTGGTTTTATCCCATATTTGTGGCATCTGTGACATGGCCAATGCACCTAATCACAATAAAGTATGTCTGTATCTCTAATGAAAATAAACATTTAAATACATGTAGGGGAGCGTCGGTAGCCTGCTACCATTGCCCATATTGCTTCCTGTCATGGCCATCAATTTTGCTAATTTTGAAAACATCTTCTTCAGAGGTGAGAAATTACTATCTAAAATACTTGCTTAATGCAGCAAAATAAACCTAATGAAATACCAGTGATAGTGGAACTAACAGTGGCTGGGAAACTGATGAAAATTAGAGCAGAAACACAGTGACACATCCCCCAAGTACAACAGCACAACAGATGATTCAGTAATGGAGTCGCTTGGAAAGATGGTTCACCATCCTGTTGCGAAGAGCGCAGCACCAACCAAAGCTCTTCCAGATGGATATAACAGTTGAAAATCAACCTACTGGGGCTACCTCCCTACCCCTTTCTCCCATAGCCTAAGTATCCACCTGATGGGAAGATACTACACACTTTTTGTCAGGTCTGGTCAAAAACTACGCTGTGAACAAAACATCTTGAACAAATTATATATACCGTTAATTTGAGCTCGTGGAGAAAGGTCAGTATTGAAGTGTAAGGATATGAAAGATCACTAAACCAACAACAACTACTTCAATCTCGCGTTACTCCACTGCATTTTGGACTCATTCAGCAACAGTTGTTCAATGTTCAAAAAATAAAAAACAGTCTCTGGTGCAAGCGTTTTATTCTTAATGACGTGTTTCGAGCTGTTCAAGATTATCTTGCAACAGAGACTGTTATCTTTTTTAGTACTTCAGTGTGTAAAGGAACATAATGCTTTAGCATTACTTTCCTTCGACAGTAGTAGTCGATACCAGAAATATTTTTCCAGTTTTGGAGAGATCAGTATTATCTCAGCTGCTTTCCTGAAAAGTTTCATATAACTTTAAACACAGTATGATATATCTCAAGCTAAAATGTATGAAAAGGAATTACTTTATTTTCGTTGTTACAATCTATATGTGCTAGCCCTTAATGTACAGTTAAAATTGCTTTTTAAGAACCATTTGAAATTAGAAAATATTTGACAAATTTAAATTTGCTGTTATTAATTACGCAATATAGTACTGTTTATTATGTTTATTTCTCAATTCATTTATAAAATAATAATCTAAACTAACGGAAATTCATTTGTCAAGAAAAATTTTAAACTCTTTGGAATACCATTATTGCCGCAGAGTGAAGTAGCAGTAAGCTTGTCTCTGATGTGATCGGACGTATGTTTGCATTTTGGACGAAAAATGTAATTTCGGCTTTGTTAATGTGAAAATTCAGAGGACAGTGTGATAGAGTAAAATATGAGACAATAAATTATCGTTAAAATAAAAATTCTCCAAAGACATCCTTCAAAATTATTTAGACCAATTGAACCATGAGAACGGATCAGACCCCTAGACATGAAGAACCGGAGCCAATTGTGCGAGAAAACATAAGTAAAAAGTTTATTGTAAATCTTACTCCTCTCGTATCTCCTGAAAAGACTTAACGATCGTGGGCAGTAACAACAACAAAAAAGGAAGGGGTAGATTACAAATGACAGTCGAGAAGTTTCGACGTTACTGAAGCTAATGCAGTGCGTTCCTCGAGGGAAGCTCCGTATTTAGGGATATGGCAGGAACGATCTTTCGAAGCAAAAAGTGTAATGCTTAGGGATTCTATATCCCTTTCCCCCTCCTTACTTGAATACAGTAGACAGAACGGTCATACAACTCTATGAAACTCTCTGCTGGAAACTGTTTCTTCGGTAAACTGTTCAGTTCGCTCATCGCATCTGTTTGGATGTCGGTTATTACAGTTCATCTGAATTTCTGCACTTTGTCGTTTTGCGGCAGGTTTCGTACTGATAACACCAACTACCGTCACCAGTAATAAATTTATTCCACATAAGAATCCTCCGCTTTTTTCAGTTCAGTCCCGCTGCGATTGGCATTCAAGTGCTGTCGTTTTTGTTCTGTAGTCAGGGTGTGCGACAAAAACTTCACTTCCACTTTCTCTCCTTCAACACGTTTTGATGAATGTCTTGGTCACTTGATGTAGGGATGTCAATCCACTGCGATTTGTGACCCAGTAACTTTGACATTATGGCTCCAAGTCCCCCCAATTCATACTGCATGCTCACAAGTCAGAAGCTGAATGAAAATCTATTGTTAGTTCGAGCTGCGTGCGTGAGTACTGTGCTGACACCGGGTTGAGAGTCAAAAATTAAATCAGACTTACATCATTTTTGACGGACATTGTAGTCCAGCTCTGCCACAATTCTGTTGTAAGCCCTTCCCAACTGAATTTATTACTGAGTCGTAATCCTAGCTATTTAACACTGTCAACCTTGCTTTTATCTCCGATTCAGTTCCAATGGTTCAAATGGCTCTAGGCACTATGGGACTAAACAGAGATCATCAGTCTCCTAGACTTATAACTACTTAAACTAACTAACTAACCTAAGGACATCACACACATCCATGTCCGAGGCAGGATTCGAACCTACGACTGTAGCAGCAGCGGGGTTCCTGACCGAAGCGCCTGGAACCGCTCCACCACAGCTGATGGCTCCGATTCAGTTCAGTACCTGTTTTATAGTTATTCAGTCTATTGATCTGATCTTCTGGAATCTTCCGAAGCGCAGCATTCTTAAACATTCTTCTTGTCTGATCTGGTCGTCGTTCATGTTTCAGTTAGGCACAAAACTACACTCGATAGAAATACATTCGGAAAATACTTCCTAAAATTTGTGTCCCGTGCCAAAGATTTTCTGGGTTTCAGTAATGCTTTTATTATTATTGTCTGCATTTCACACTCTCTCTACTTCACTCATCGTCATTTATTTTGCTGCTGAAATAGAAAAAGTCGTCGACTACTTTTAGTATTTCGTATTATACCCTGATTCTATCAGAGCCATCTGATTTAATCACTTATTTCCTTATTTTTCTTTTGTTGCCGTTCATCATATAAAATATTTTCAAGGCACTGTCCATTATATACAGTTGCTTTTTCTAGTATTTTTTTTGTCGCTGACAAAATTGCAGTGTCATAAGCAAACCTAAAACTTTTTATTCCTTCTCTCAAACTTACATTCATTTTCATAATTTCTCCTTGATTTCCGTTAGCGTTTGCTCAATATACTGAATAAACAACAATGGACACAGGCTACAACTACGTCTTAATTTTTTCTCATTTTCTCCTTATTTTCATGTTTTTCCACCTTCATAACAGCTGTCTGGTTGTAGCACAATTTGTAGACAGCATTTCGGACCCTGTGTTTGATTCACGCTACATTCAGAATTTCATAGACACTTCCGATCAACATGGTGAAAGGTTTTCCCTAAATCTGTGCATGTTATAAATGTATGCTTCCCTTTCTTTAGTCTGTCGTCTGGGACAAGTCATACGGCCAATATTACCTTATGTAATATTATAAAGCAAATTTTCTTTAAAGTTTATCTTTAATACTGGTTAACAACATGATTGTACTCGAGAACAGGAATAATATGAGAACTGGGTACTTCATAGGGTACACTTTCTGCTTTGTAACCGCTTTCAAACGCTGTTGCATGTTACCAATGAAGTCGGGTTCTTCCCACAAATTATCTAAACGATTCGTGTCCGGCATCCGCAATAGTGTATCAGTAACTTATCAACACTTGCCATGAAGCCATTTGTTGACAAAGTGTGGAGTGTGCGTCGGATGATAACATTACAAAAATGTTACGTTGATCGAATCCCTATTGTTTCTGCACTCCTATGGTAATCTTGCTCCAGCATCTTGAGCTTATTCTTCTTGTTTGGCGTTTTGCTAACGAAAGTAATGTATCCAACATCTATTGATGAAACACAGCGTCATACCACGATGTTTTATTGTAGACTTCAAATGTTTCGCGTGCAGCTCGCCATTTTGCTTTAGTCACACTATAGATCGTTTTTCCTATGGAAAGACACTGTGACCCTGTGTCAACGTGACGCTCGAGACACGGAAACTTCTACGTCTGTTTGCGTCGTTCACATGTGACATTTTCCTTGCCTGTCTTCCGGATACACCTTTCTCCTATAACGCTTCGGATACTTCATTCGCCAGGTCTTTGATTACATTCCGCTGGCAGGTAGATTGAAATTTTGGTGCACTTAATAGAGAATTAGGGGTACTTCTGTTTAACCAACCTTCTCTTTAATTCAGCTTCCTTGATTGTCGTTTTGAGGGTATGGCATTATGATAGGCTGGCTAGATGAAAATTGTGCCATTACCAAGGATTATCCACATATTAACTTAGAATGAGGTCAGCATGAGTATCATTGACTATTAGGCGACATATCCTGATATACAAACGACCATAGATCGATGATTTAAAGTGTATTTGTGACCTCAGTTAAATCTGAACACTCCGAAGCGCCGCATGTGGCTGAATATTCGTGTATTTGATCCGTAACTGCCGTAGAAGCAAAACGACGATAAGAACTTCCTCTATGCACTGGTAAGTTGTACACATGTGAAATTGCCTTTTATAATTGAATTTGTATGGGATTAATATGAATTCAATAGTCAACACGTGACTACAAAAGTGCATGGAGAGGCCTGCGTATGGTCTTTCAATGGTGAGATGGCTGAGAGGTTGCTTCGTGAATGGCATTTGCGGCCATAGAGCCAAGTGTGTCCCGTTAGCAATTGTAGAACATAGGAAGTCACTTATTATGGCGAGTTGAGTACTTGAAAACATCTTGGGACTTAGAATAACTTCCTGAGAGTGTGTTCTGTATTTTGACTTCTGTCGGGACTTCGGAATAAGTGTGTGGATTTCTGTGAGAGATTCGTGTGATTGCGCGAACTTCAACGTTGGTAAGTAGTTTGAGGCAATTGTGAACTATAATATTACGCTGCATTCATTGTTGATGATTTTGCTACGAACTTATTATTTTCCGCGATATTGATGATGTTTAATCAACTTCCGGTTTCGAAGCGCCTGTCTCTAAATTTTGCGCTGGAGAACTTAAAGATTTTCAGTCTGATTACAAGAGTTAATGGGTTAGTGCCTGAACTTTATTCATGGACGCTACTGTGTTTAAACTATTGTAATAAATGACTCATGAATATTTGAAAATATAAGTAAAGCCGTCATTCACACATTTGTGGGCTTATTTCTTGATTAAACATATGGCTTCAACTTTAAGCAATTTAGTTTAGCTCACATTACTGTTCAATAGGATTTTTACCTGTTGTTTCGACATTTAGTTACTTTTTTATTGTATATTTACGTTTTCACAAATTATTCTCTCTGCTATTAAAATATTTGATGACATTTGTTTCAGATTTGGGCTTTAAAGCAACCGAGTGCGGCTGCTCTCTACTGACTGCTCTCTACTGACGTCAAGCCAGCTATGATTATAAAGTTTCAAATCATGCATTGCCCACACAAATTGAGCTTCATAGCTAGTTTTTCTCATCCCGTATAAGGGAAAGGTAGCTGTAATCACCCTCCTGTAATGTTCTTATGAATCTCTGACGATAGTTATGAGTATATTCAAAAAATTAAAAGTATCTCGGTGACTGACCCTTTGTAACCAGAAACACCACAAATTTCGCTGTTACAGCGTTGTGTTGGTTCCCCTGTTCCGGACTGGTAACTTGTTATACAAGTTAATTCAAATCATCGTCCTCCATGACCAAACGTTAACGACATATACTTTTTTGACACTTTCAAACATTTGTTTATTAACATATTATTGATGTGTCAGCTGAAGGCGGTGCAGGAAATATGGACAGGTAAGAGTGGATATCATGTTTATTGTAACACACATAAGCAGCCTTCTCTGACAGGAATCAGTTTGGAACACAATAATTGAAAATAGTTAACTTCTTGGAAACTCAAAGACAAATATCTCATGGCTGAAGGTCTGACAACGTCACACTAAACTCAAAGTGCGTTGTTCACTGTTCCTAGACTAAGCGTGCCACAATAAAAGCCTGGAAGGGATGTCCAAAAGTGAATGTCCCAAGAGGAAGGTCCAAATTTGCAGTTCCAAAGCGATGCACAAACGTATAAGTCTGACACATTGCCGATGAAAAACGAAAACAAATATTACAAAGTCCAATTGGTGGACTCGGAATCATAGGATGCGATTGGTATAGATCCATAGCTGTCAACGCCTGTAGGTGAAGATCGACGTCGATGGCGACGTCATCGCAGCGTCAGTTTCAGACCGAGATCCTGACTGTGGGAATACTTTCTCACTCTGCGCCTAACTCATAAAACTCACTCAGAGTAAACTGCTCAACTATAGCCTGGGCACTGGCTTAAATACTGCCTAGACGCCAGAATAGAGTGGGTACTATTTTTCGTCACATGGTCCACGGAGGACAAAAGTTCTGTCGGTCTAGTGAACTCAGGCGGCTCAGAGGTTGCCGACCGTTACCCGGTCAGAGCGCGGCCATCGCTTATTTGCTGTCTAAAGAGCTGTCCCTGGAAAAGTCCGTTGCCTGCAGGACAGATCTGTCTTGTTGGTTGCTGGCTGAGTAGGCACAAGGCCTCAACACAGCAGCTTTGTTATTAAACATCTCTCAAATTACCCAGAAATATTTTTTTTTGTATTTTTGATATGTAATCATTGAATTAACTTTGAAAATTACTAAAAACAGTGACTTAATGACAGCAGCTGTACATTTTCCTACGTCTTATCGACTACAGAAAAGCGGTGAAACTGCTGTTAGTATTTGTTCATGTGAAATATGTCACATACATTCTTAGTTCTTCTGAGCGCTCTGTGTGTATTGTTAAATTTTTCATTCACAGTGAAATGTCACTCCGTATCTCCAAAACTGACAGTGGGTTCAGCAAAAGAGTTACCATATCACCAAATGAGTTCTCAGCACACTTCGAAGAAGAACTCGGACACAGATTCTAGGAACAGGAAAATGTGTCATTTGTATGTAACTGAACCACCACCGTTTATGTTACTACTGTTTTGCAGAAGTTCGCATAAACGAATTCAGGAAATTAATAGAGAAGGTTTGTAAGTAGATCTGAAAATCATCAGCCCATAAATAAAATCTACACTATACTAGATTATAATATACTAGACAATAACAACTGGGTTTCAACGTGTGACAATATATGTCATTTTAATTTCCCAGGTGCAGCATATATCATGAGAAATGTGTGCTTCAAAGGAGAAAGCTTTGTGAGTAGGCTGAGTCTCTACATTTGGTACCGGGGTTGCGTAGACAAGAGCTTTCAAATGCCACCATAAATGAAAGTTAAGAGGGTTGAGGTCAGGAGAGCGTGGAGGCCATGGAATTGGTCCGCCTCTACCAATCCATCGGTCACCCAATCTGTTGTTCAGAAGAGTACGAACACTTTGACTGAAATGTGCAGGAGCTCCATCGCGCATGAGCCACATGTTGTGTCGTACTTGTAAAGGCACATGTTCTAGCAGCACATGTAGAATATCCCGTATGAAATCATGATAACGTGCTCCATTGAGCGTAGGTGGAAGAACATACTGACGAAACTAAAATGAGCTCTAACATGGAAATTAAGCGTTTCCTGACACAAGTCCTCATAAAATCTTTTCTTTATTTGTGTGTGAGGAATGTTTCCTGAAAGTTTGGCCGTACCTTTTTGTAACAGCCTGTATATTTAAAGCGGAACGTTCCTTTCCAGTTCGATAGAGCAGTCCAAAAAGTCTACTACGGTTTTTATTTTATCGATGTTTGTAAACGGGGACAGTAAAACTCAATGAACAGCCAGTAGCATTGCATCTTGGCGGTAGCGGATTACACATGTGAAGGCGGTGTTGTGGATGAACGTGTGTGTGTGTGTGTGTGTGTGTGTGTGTGTGTGTGTGTGTGTGAATGAGTGTGATCTTGAAGAGAGCGCTGTGGGTTCCTGGAGCAGGGAATGATTACCATTTGTACCATTTTCTTTTAAGGAAACTGAACTTTTTCATAATATGGCCCTTAGAATTTGGTGCAGCGTAGATCCTTCAATGTATTCAGGACTCGGTCTTCTGGCTCTTGTTGCAGGTTTCGAGTTCCTTTTATCTCTTGGTTTTCTATCTTTGTCCTACTTGGCACTGTTATTACGCCGGCAAATGTAGTTACGTGCAGCAGCGACAACCAATTATTTTGACCGGAGCTTCTCTTACAAGAATACTCTTGTGTTGCTCTCGAGTGAGACGAGTTAAGGCCACTGTTATTACTCTGGAATTGGTTTCCGCGAGTGTTCACACCCAGCGATATTATTTCTCAGCAGCGTAAATATTACTCTCTCAGAAATGTCGAAAACTTGAGAAGTTTCCACTGCCATGAAGAGCTCCGAGAATGCTTTGAGAAACCGCTGTCGTCAGATCGGGAAACAATATAACAGCAAGTGAAGACTATTGTAGTTTTGTCAGTTCTATTTGCAGACTTCTGAAGGCAAGCTTATATAGCTATAATCTTAACTTCATAACACTTTGAAAATAAAAGAGTTAGAAATTAGAGTTTACCGTCCTGTGCGTGGAAATGGAGCTTTTCCATCTGAAAGGAACTGCGTTAGAACTTAGGTAAAACAATGCAAACACAAAACAGGATGGCAAAATAAATTAGAAACTGCAATATGCTGCCACTGTGAAGTGAGTTGTACTGATCGCATGCTATATACACATGCATTTAGCTCTCATGTAAGTACGACTTGTGTGGAGTAGGTTCCATCATATATGCAACTTACCAGCATAAATTAGTAGGTATAATTAAACGGACAAAAGAGCAATTCGGGTTTGTTATTGGACTTCTATGTGATAGCTATATTTATTAACATCACTTAATTTTTTTTTTGGGGGGGGGGGGGTCAAAACCATAGTAATGAAATTGAAATCTGTGTCCAAATGTTCGAATGCCTGAAAAAAAAACTTTTATTTAAAAACGAAGGTTGGGAAAGGGCTGATAACGACGCTATGGTTCCTATCCTATTACAGTTATTAGCCAGTAGATGCTTCATAGGGTCTCTGAGAAAAGCGCATAGAAACCCGCAGACTAGGAATTGAAATAGTTTAGAATGAGTAGTCGTGTTCCTATACCGCGAGGAAAATTATTTCAACTTTAGAATAACTTCAACAATATTCATGAAATTATTCAGCGTATCACGAAATTATCAGCTTAGAGATATTTCCCATTATTTTTGTGGTATCGATCGACGGAAAAGTTAGGTGTCTCGCAAGCTGGACGCACATGGATTGGTTTGTGCATAGTGCAAACACCACTCCCTCCAAACCACAGGTATAGTCAAAACTTTCGCACTACTACTTTATAGTGTTACTGATAACGATAGCTTTGAGGATAAACGTACACACCTAAAATAAGCCCAAGCAAATGAATGTTCTTCACAACTGTTCCGTAAGACTCTGCAGATATAGCCCCGAGTGCATATATAGGATGAAGATGGTTAAGGAGAAAGGTTTACTTCTACGATAATCTTAGTGCATGTAAAAACCAATCCTGGCACATAAATTTAAAAGTGATCTTTTGACCTCCATTGAAAATGACACCTGCATGAGTCTGTCGAAGATAATGCGATGCTCCTTAAAGTGTGTTCCTCACGGATCCGTTGTGGTTGTGACGTGCTGTATATCGATCAGACGAAAGAAGTTATTCAAGAGAAGTGCAGTGAATTTGAACGGTACACTGCGCCTTACGTCTTCAAAAATCGACTGAGACAAAAGAGAGAATCGACTTGGACAGGCAGTTGACACCTCTCACCTACTGTCATCAGTAATCAGCTTCGCAATTGAGAGGTCTATGGATCTAAAAGTCGTATGGGTGTATTTTAGTGCCTATTATCACTATGTCAGGACAATATAGTGTATACCAGTGGTCGTTAAAACGCAGCCCGTGGGCCTTATGTGCTCCCAATCAAGCGTTTGGGCGGCCCGCGATTATCAGCTGTATTTCATAATAGTACTCATACTAGCAACTAAAAGCCGAGCCCAGAGGTGTCAACTAACGTTATGAACAAGAGTGTAGTTTTCTTGCACAGTAGCAAACAAAAGTACTTACAGAGAAAGCAATAATTTACAGAGTAATTTTAATCGATATTAGTGAATTTAGCCGTGGGCCAAATTGGCCGCTTATCTCAGGGGCAGGGAGTTAAACAGCGCAAATTGCAGGAAGATTTTGTTGACAGTGGTGGTGTGGATGACCAGGTGATGTTCCTGACTTTGAGCAAGGACTGCTGCGTTGAACTACAAATGGGTATTTCTCTTTTAAATTTCATAAAACGTGCGTTAAAGCGTTGCCTTCTTCCGTGAGCTTTCCACAGTTTATGAACAATGAAACGCTTCTGTATTTGTTGTAGATAAATAGGAATGTCTGCGAGAAAAGACACTACGTACTGGTGCAGTGAGTGCAAAGCAGCCTTGTACAAAGAACTCTGTTTCAAGTTACGCTATGTGAAAGAAATTTTTAATAATTTACACTCCTGGAAATGGAAAAAAGAACACAATGACACCGGTGTGTCAGACCCACCATACTTGCTCCGGACACTGCGAGAGGGCTGTACAAGCAATGATCACACGCACGGCACAGAGGACACACCAGGAACTGCGGTGTTGGCCGTCGAAGTGCGCTAGCTGCGCAGCATTTGTGCACCGCCGCCGTCAGTGTCAGCCAGTTTGCCGTGGCATACGGAGCTCCATCGCAGTCTTTAACACTGGTAGCATGCCGCGACAGCGTGGATGTGAACCGTATGTGCAGTTGACGGACTTTGAGCGAGGGCGTATAGTGGGCATGCGGGAGGCCGGGTGGACGTACCGCCGAATTGCTCAACACGTGGGGCGTGAGGTCTCCACAGTACATCGATGTTGTCGCCAGTGGTCGGCGGAAGGTGCACGCGCCCGTCGACCTGGGACCGGACCGCAGCGACGCACGGATGCACGCCAAGACCGTAGGATCCTACGCAGTGCCGTAGGGGACCGCACCGCCACTTCCCAGCAAATTAGGGACACTGTTGCTCCTGGGGTATCGGCGAGGACCATTCGCAACCGTCTCCATGAAGCTGGGCTACGGTCCCGCACACCGTTAGGCCGTCTTCCGCTCACGCCCCAACATCGTGCAGCTCGCCTCCAGTGGTGTCGCGACAGGCGTGAATGGAGGGACGAATGGAGACGTGTCGTCTTCAGCGATGAGAGTCGCTTCTGCCTTGGTGCCAATGATGGTCGTATGCGTGTTTGGCGCCGTGCAGGTGAGCGCCACAATCAGGACTGCATACGACCGAGGCACATAGGGCCAACACCCGGCATCATGGTGTGGGGAGCGATCTCCTACACTGGCCGTACACCACTGGTGATCGTCGAGGGGACACTGAATAGTGCACGGTACATCCAAACCGTCATCGAACCCATCGTTCTACCATTCCTAGACCGGCAAGGGAACTTGCTGTTCCAACAGGACAATGCACGTCCGCATGTATCCCGTGCCACCCAACGTGCTCTAGAAGGTGTAGGTCAACTACCCTGGCCAGCAAGATCTCCGGATCTGTCCCCCATTGAGCATGTTTGGGACTGGATGAAGCGTCGTCTCCCGCGGTCTGCACGTCCAGCACGAACGCTGGTCCAACTGAGGCGCCAGGTGGAAATGGCAGGGCAAGCTGTTCCACAGGACTACATCCAGCATCTCTACGATCGTCTCCATGGGAGAATAGCAGCCTACATTGCTGCGAAAGGTGGATATACACTGTACTAGTGCCGACATTGTGCATGCTCTGTTGCCTGTGTCTATGTGCCTGTGGTTCTGGCAGTGTGATCATGTGATGTATCTGACCCCAGGAATGTGTCAAAAAAGTTTCCCCTTCCTGGGACAATGAATTCACGGTGTTCTTATTTCAATTTCCAGGAGTGTATATAAGGAAACCAGAAGAAGTAGTTTGACGCTTTCGTAAAACTTCAGTATCACAGTTAAATGTTGACGAGTGTTCTTACGTTCTTAATACAAAATACTGAGAACCAACAGAAATGGACGGCAGTCTAAGAAACGGCAAGGTTTACGGGACTGGGAGTCAAACTATTCATGCAGTTATAATCATTCGTTCACACAAACGAGAACAATTCGCCAGGCACTACAGTGCCACAATTTTGGGTGCTCTGACGGACGACAGAAATCTGAAACAGCCCGGTTGCACCAAGTGTTCCGAACTACTCCAAAACGACATTTTCACTCCGCTGTGGACTGTGCGCTGATATGAAACCTGAAAGATTAAAATTGTGTGCCAGACCGAAACTCCAACTCGGGACCATTGTCTTTCTTGGGAAAGTGCTCTACCAACCCTTTTTCAAATTGTGATTGAAATTTGTTTCGTCGTTTTTTTATTTTTTATTTATTTACTTTTTGTAGACCTCTTCACTTCAGGCGTTGGTCCCTAACACTCAAAGCAACCAAAGCTTGTCCAACCTACAAACAAAAACAATATCTAGTGCCATCGGCACTTTCACCGTAAATGTCAACTAAGACGGATGTTGGTCACCACTTCAGGCTCCGCCTACGAACAAAATTGAAACACGCCTCCAAACGTTTTGTACAAAACGTAGGAGAAAGGAAAATGTACAAGGGTTTTTCTGAAATTTTGTTTATTTTACCTTTGTCTGTCTTTTTTTTTCTTTCTTTTTTCCAGGGTGTCCACAACAGCCAGAGGGTGGGATGTCTAGGTTGTCTTCTTGTTCATCGAGGACTAAATATCCTGTAATTACCGGTGATGTCCCTCGTCAGTCCATTCTTTGCTATATCTTCAATCTCTTTTCACACGCGGAACACGCCAATGGTCTGGAGAGTGCGTTAACAACAACCGCAAGTAATTCACAAAGAGCGAACCGTACGACGCCTTGTGCTGCAAAACCACGTAGTTGGCCGTTAAACAGTATGAAAAATCTAACAAAGCTATAACGCCCTCACTAAAATAGTATGACAACGCCACATCTGTAACGCACACCATGTCATTACGTCGAGGAGCAAGGTAGCAAGTGACGTCAAGATCGATCAGTTCGGTGAGTTATACGGACTACGGCATCAGTCGCAGCAACAGTGCCAACATGCGACGTGTGAGGCGCCTGCTGTCGGCCACTAAATCACAAACGAAACGGTGCTTGTCGGTATCGACAGCGGCGCATCTGGGGTCCTCGACAAGGTGTGTAGTGTATAAACGTTGTCGGGTGGGGTATGTTTCATTCGTTATCACACACCACGGCGACCTCATCGCGGCGGGAAGAAAAGACGAGTGTACGTTACCCCACATTCGCTTCCAGCCAAACCTGGAATGCGGCGTTCAATCACTTTAGGCAACTGTCCGTTGAAAGTAGCGGTAGAAGGCCTTGATTCCAGGCGCTCGTGTGGCTTGTAGGACATTGTACAGGTAACGCAGATAGGAGCGAATGTGACGTAGTTTCGGTGCGATATGTCGAAAAGGAATCGGCAGCCACACGGATTACGGTGACACCCCCTCAATGAGTGTACAAGTGACGGTGTCCTTGACTGAAGCACGTAGGTGATGCATCGTCCGCAGAAAGAGAGAGAGCGCCATATTTTGCACGTTTATCACTACAATGCCGTCGGCCTGTGTGGGGACCGTCAGTGTCTCATAACAGGTCTTGAACAAACTACCATTGCTGACAAAACAACCAACGGCCGGCCAACTGAGATACCCAAGCACGACTCACAACCCGTCCTGGCAGCTTTACTTCCGGCTGTACCTTAGAAACTTCACAGAAGCGCTCCTGCGATCCTTGAAAGATTACCACTTCAGGAAAAAAAGTTATTGAAGAGGTACCGCTTAACTACAGTGTGAGGGATGTTTCCAGAATGAGGTTTTCATATCGCAGTGGAGTGTGCTATGTAACGAACGGTCTTTTGACGATCAGTACATGGGGATCAACGGCCAACTTATCGTCTACTGTGGGGTTAGAGCATGCTAGTGCATGTAAGTTACCAATTAATAATAAGATCGTTACTTATGCGAGCCGAGGTACCATCAGTATTACCCATTGACCAAAATCGTTTGGTAACCACTGTTCAATATGCATGGGTCAGATAGACGGTGGCCTTCTCCTGCGATTTCAATCAGTATTCGTGATGCCTTAGACAATGTAAAAAAATTAAAAGTATAAACTGAACGTAAGGAACGATTCTATTGCTTGGTGAATTGTTATTTGTTCGTCTTATTTTCTTCTGGGTCAGGGAAAATAAACACCTGCAGCAAAATGATATGTAACTGAAAATGCATTATTGGTCCATTAACAAACAAACAAAAATTCACCCGATATAACATAAGAGACAATAGAGCCGGACCATCCACACGCACAAAATTTAATTATTACCACGATCAGTAAACAAAACGCAAATCTTAATGAACAGAGTGTGATCTTGACGGAAAATTGAAAGTTATCATCATCAGTTTTCTGCTATTTTAGCAGGTCATTTGTGTCTCCATTTCCTGCGATCCATTGCTTCCTTATTAATGCTGGTGTTTGTGCTGCTGTCCATCACATCATCCAAGATCAGAAGCCTCTTGCTCCTCCTTCTTTCTCAATACGCTTTCAAGGCTGTTTCTATCAACCCCTCTTTTTCTTAATATGTGTCCAGTCCGGTCACCCTTCCTTCTTCTCCAATCTTCTTCTGCTCAACTCTATCTATATAATCTACTCACTTCTGTCTGCATGTCTGAGATAATCGCAGAAACAGCTGTAGGGATTTTGATCCTGTTTTTACTAAGAGGTAGATTGTTTCACAAGTGAGGTTTATGTACATAATTTATAAATATTTCGTGGAAACTGCCTGATCTCGGGACAACTAAATTGTCCCTCTGCTGTGAAAACAATGTCTTTGCCATCTAGCGGGAGAGCAGCCACAACAACGGACAGGAGTAAAGCTAGAGTAGAATCTGTGCTGGGTCTGCTGGTGTAGTAGTAAGACAGTCGTCTGAAACCGAAAGATCTAATCAAGGTCGTCCACAGATTTCTGTCTCTGTGTTTTGACTCAGCAATCTCTTCAATGTGGAGATGAGCCAAAACCGAATTGCGTTTCGGTTTCCACATCAAACTTGAGGTTGTCCATTCACTATTGGATAGCATGCTAGGGAAATGCCAGTCGCCTAAACCATAACCAACTGAAAGATATGCACCAGGGCATTGTCCCAGATGAGGTCAGTATCACTACAATTTGTTAAAACAATGTCTTTGCCAGCTGGCTAAGAAAGGCGACTTATGAAACCTTCTAAGGAGGATACAAAGCCATGGGTTTACTAACAGACGGTTCTCATGCGAAAGGAACGCTGTCTGAACTACAGAAACTTCTGGAGATAACAGAAATTTGAGATATCCACTTATTTTTAGTAATTTTATTCTGGTTTTCGGATACATAGTGTGAGATTCGTGTTTTTTGATGATAAAATTTATCCGTTATAATAATAATTTAACATGTTTCTGTGTGATAATATTGTGTAATGAAAATTAGTTATCCCATTAATTTCCAGAGAGGGAATGTTCCTATGCAAGAATTCAATCTGGTTTTTACTTTTTCCTCAGTACTAATGTATTATAATTGATAACGAATACCACCTTAACAATTGTGATTATTTTACAAATTTAATTTATGTGAACTTCGTAATATGGTATATTTTGAAAATTATTTAATTTATTTCCGTATCTATATAAATACCACGTGGTTCTATGTCATTTCTAGAATTTTGGATTAATAAAAATCATAATTTCAGTTAAATTTACCACTATTTTTAAAAGTGGAGATTACAGCATTTCTTAACTTCACTAGTACAACTTTCTACATACTTATATATACCATGAAATTCGCACTGAAGGCATCACTTCAGTCCCTCACATCAGTGAAGTCACTTCTAGTCAGCTGTTGGACTACTTATGTACTGTGCATTTAATCATTGTTTGAATATTATGATAAAGTGTATATGACTTGTGTTAAAACCGTTGCTTTGTAATGTCATATGAGAGTCTGTGCGGAGTGAACATCAAAATTAAAAGCGTTTAAGCTAAAAGATCAGGAATATGCTTCAGTCTAACTATATTAAAAACCAGAAAAACTCAGGTTCATGTCAAGAATTTCAATGGATGAAAACCCCCCGATGCTGATGCCATAAACAAGGAAACTAACTCCTTCCTTAGAGTAATAAGACATGTATTGCATAAATAGTGATTAACACTAAACAGTCATAAATAAATTAATACACTGTGTAAGGAAGGTCTACAAACTAAGTCGTATCTGTTATCATTATTTCGTTTTATGCAATTGCTGACCTGATGGCCTTCCGGCGAAAACAGCACGAAAGCATTGGTGATGACAAAACCGCATAGTAAACGACAATAAATGTCATCATATGATTAGACTACGACGAAAACACTTGTATGTTTGATGTAGCTTTACTTGAATTAAATGCAGAGGTTGAATCTCTATCAGATATTTCTATAACACTTTTTGTATTTCATTTACCGATAAATTCAAATTTAAATAGATTAACCAATATGGACCATTTAAAAACCATTGTCAATTGAATCATGAATAAGAAAATGCGTACGATTTGATAATGTCATTCATCACCAAAAATAAAAGGAAAATGTTTTTAGAAACTCTTGCAGACAATAGAAAAACTTCTTTTGTTAATCTAATACTTGCAAATGTCAGATCTGGTATGAAAAGGAAAAACTGCTCTGGCTATGGTATAGCCTGTTACTGTTGCTACCCATTTAGAAGGCAACGAACAGCGCAATTTACGTGCAAACTGGTGCTGAAATTTTATGGTGATCGTCTATAGCCTCCAATAATCCAATAAAGTGATTCTCATAAACTGATGCAGGATCGCACTCTGCTTGTTTGAAATGAATTTCCAATATTCCATAAATTAAAAGTTGAAGCGCTTGACAGAACAATGCGATGAAGGTGTAAAAATAATAACCCTGTGGGTAGATGCACCGTTTTGTTTGCTGGAGACCTCCGTCAACTCTCACCAGTAATCTCAAGAGGGACGTGGGCAGACGAAGTCAAGTCATGACTGAAAAGGTCATACCTGTGGCCGCGTATAATAAACTTCGAACTTAAAACGCACAGTGGAATTCGATCTTCTGGAACAGCGTATATACATTTGCTAATAACTTGCTCAAAATAGAAAACTGAGAATATCAAGCAGCAAAAGGTAAAAGCAGTACTAATAATTAATGTGTTTTGATACCAGACGTCTCGAAATTAACTGAAAAATTGTACACAGATTTTATGAATATGTAAATTAACATGCTTGATTCGTTTGAAACGGCATAATTGGTGCCATTCCGTGATTGAAAACGACACTTCTGTGCTTCTTCCCGCCGTGCACTCATTATTTCTATGTTACTATAAACCCAGTTGTCGCGTGATTAACTAATTGTGATCTGGCGTTTTAACCCTGACAGCACACCGTGCAACAAACAACAACGCGCCTACGGAATATTTATGGGCCAATGTGTTTCCTTTATCGGATATCGTGCACTTGCTGGGGTCCTCTTTCCTTTCCTACACTTCCCTGAAGCGTGTTGTCAAGTGTGTGTGGTTCTGAATGTAGTGGCAGACGAGCCACAGACGTGTTGTGGGGATCTGAGTCTTGTACCACCCTGAATTACATCTGGGAGAGGCAAAAACCAGCAACAGGGTGGTCAAGCCAAAGACTAGCAACAACTAACGTCTTGGTGTGCAGAGGTTGGTCATAGGCACTGGCTCGAATCCCCCCCGCACTCATTCTGACGTGAGAGAGTTTTACGGGACCGCTGACGTGTAGAGAGCAAGAAGACGGGTAAGCTACCAGATTTGTCGAACGAATGGATAAAGGTAACAAAATGTTTTACTGAGTAACTTTGTCTAATTATTTCTGGTTTCTCAGGTCTGTTTCATCGGGCGAATGGAGCAGAAGCCATCATTTTATCAATTTTTGTCGGCTAGGAACCTTTCTAAAAGATGTGGCACGTGTTCCGTTAGGCGAGACCACGTAGTATTTCAACTGCAGTTCTCTTTGCTGTGCATTTCTTTAATTTCCTCGTAGGCAGGTGACTCAGGTTTAACGTGTGGCCAATTTCGAGATCGTTTCATCGAGACTTTAAGAATTTTTCTATGTCCAGCATAAGTTCCTTTTGTGTCGTCGTCAGCGTTGTTGTGCCTCACAAACCTACACATCATATACCACAACCATTACAGAAAATATTGGTTGTCATAACTCTTCCGTTTCTTTGTGTAATGTCTTTGTGTTCTACAGCGTCCACAAGGCGGAAAGCCGACAGAGAATGGACAGTGTGTAACTTGTCTTATATAAAACATTACCGCAAAGAACCATTTATGATACTTTTCCGTATTTGATGAATTTAACGGGAATGAAATCTGTTTGGCGAATATTCCCTCTGAATCGTCAAGCCTGTATAACTCCGCGCCTCATCTGCACGTACATCGCCGGGAACCCTTTCACGAAATCAGTAATTTCTTATCCTCTCACCTCCTCGAGTGTAACGGTCTCTGAAAAAGCAAACCATAATCAAGCCACTGATTTCTGAAGAGCTTCATGCATTAACCACTATTAAGTCATTTTCGATGCCTACGCCATTGACCTTTCAATATTTACTATTAATTAGTACTCTCGGTTTTACCTATTTTCGTTTTACACATAACGGTGCATGTGAACGTACGTTAGTGAGTCTGAACTGAGACCGCATTCTAACCTTAATTTACCATCTGTTCCCCACTCAGGGTCGTGCTGGATTAAAGTAACATTCTTAATTGTTGTTAACTGAAACACATGTAAGATATACGCAGGCAAATTGCAACCCACCAAAGAGTTCTTGTTTACTCACTTTCAATTGTCAGATTTTCCAAGTGAAACGTAAATTTAATTATAGTATATAAAAATCAAGTCCGGTCCTCGTCTAACCATTTGAACCTCAACTATGAAAACTCTTTGAACAATTGCACATAGAAATAAAAAGCAGAGATCAGTAGGCGGACCAAAGTCTAGTGTTTGCCCTAATTGCTCACCATTGAAAGTAAAATGGCAGGTATTATTTCAACTAAACCTGTATGTCTCTTTCTCGGACGGCCCCAGATGCGCTCTGTCTTGTCAGTTGCGTCTTTTGTAACATCTGTAGTTATGTAATGGTACCAATGACTAAAATTTCAATCAGTTGTACTGTGCTAATCATATTCGTGGGCCCATTTTCCACTAAAAACATATAGGCATTCGAGTAAGCGAAGGGTGCGTCAGTGAGGAAGAAAGGTGTCTCAGACCAATACAAGACAGGCTAAGTAAACTGATTAGTTATCATCTTGTGGTGTTGCAGCTCTTCTTGTTATACCCGTGCTTGCTAGAAATGGGAAGAGGAAGTCCTCCTTATGCAAGACATCTTTTTTTCTGTTTTTTTCCCCACCCAGACACGTTTTAGCACGTTTTGTGCTATCTTCAGTGGGCTCTTTTTTATTTATTAACTTACATGTCCAATGTCCAATAGTATTACGTAAGTTAAAAATAAAAAAGAACCCACTGAAGATAGCACAATACGTGCTGGAACATGTCTGGGTGAAACAAAATAGAAGAAAAGGCGTCTTGCATAAGGCGGAATTCCTCTTCCCTAAACTGCTTAGATTAAGAGATCAAAGTAACACAGCCCAATAGGCGGCTACAGTGTCTCAAACCATTTTAAAAGAAGTGTGCGTTTGTTACACGTTTCAGGAAAATGCTGTAATGTCACCCATATATGAACAAGTCAATAAACTATTTCGTGATATTGTTTGAGGCCCAATCACAGATTTATTTGCGTCTGTCTGTAGAGCTGGACTGAAGCGCTGCAGACTTGCATGTGGACTAGTAAGCTGTTTTGGCCGACACCTCTTGCTGTTAGTGTGATGCATGGTTAATTTCTCTAGTTGTAGTGATACTTGCTATTTCATATCTGTTCTTACTCTGGGGACTGGTCTTCATACTGGAGACCTGTCTGAGAGTGGTCCTGCGTACTTCCAATTTGTCCTATGTCCTACAGCAAGTATGCTCACCCAGCGGCCACCGTCCGTGTCTAACAAATTATGAACACTTGTGACAGGGCTACTTCTTAATATGTGTGTTCGTTTCTGAATACAGCTTTCACCAGATTACCCCGACTCTCATTATCTGTGTCTTTCCTACTGTCCCTTTTGTAAACCAGTTTCTTACTAGGCTACGAAACACCAGCAGAAGAGGGGGAAGTCCGACGCCTGGGACAGAAGATCCTCAGGTGAGTGATCTGCTAGGGAACATTGCCAGTCGCAGCTCCGTTGCTAATCTGCTACAGTTACTTCCACTAAAAGCCCTAACGCTACAAAGTATCCGCCTACCTTGGTCACTGAGGTCTGGAGCCAACTGATCCCAAAGGCGTTCCACTGGGCTCATATCGGTTTCAGCCATTTAATTTCGGGAACGTTATTGCCCGTAAACCATTTCCTCATTGACGCTGCCTTACGAGAGGGTACTTTGTCATGCTGATGCAATCACCGACTCCGCAATGTATCTCTACTGTACACCATACCGTACAACGTATTCACTGCCTTCCGCATTTAGTGTTTTCGTAAGGGCAGTACGAGTATGACAACCTAACCACTAAACACACCCCCATAACGTAAAGCCAGGGCCTCTGTGCTTCTCTGTTGGCACCACACATTGCCACAGACAACATTCTCTAGGCCTTCATCAGACGTAATTCTATTATCTGATTGCTACAGGGTATAGCGTGATTTATCACTACCAGTCACTAGTTTTTTGTCATATTTTGTGCAGCGGCGTCCTTGTTTTCACCACCTCTGTTGTTGCTTTTCATTCACCACAGAAAAGTGTAGCTTATGAGGAGTCCCTTTACCATTGTATCCCACTATTGCACCTCGCCACGAAGAGTAATCCTGCAAGCTAGACTTCTGATAGCAGTCCGGAACTCTAGAGTGGTCCCTTCCACTGGTTTCATATAATTTTTCCAAACAATTTCCGCAGTGCTCTACGGTCTCTGTCTGCCATTACGCGAGGTGTGCCTGGTATTGTTTCTTCATGTTTTCACTTAACAATCACATTAGCAACATATGACTTGGATAGCCTTCGAATGGTTGAAATATCGGTGATGGATTCGTTACTCTAGTGATATCCGGCGGCTAGTGCATGCTCGAAGACACTGAGCTTCCTGGATCGACCCATTTCTGCTCATACTGCTTCTATACTGAAAACACAACGCTCCCCGCCTTCATTATACTGGCAATTTCGTCTCTCGTGACATCTAGTGGTCAGTTTTTCATTACATGCGGATGTTCTGGTACTTTTGATCAGATATTGTATATTTTCTAGAGGAACCACCCATTCACAAGTTTTCTGTCCCTTTATACCCTCACTCAGACACTTTTCTTTTTCACGTAGTAAGTTATTTGGTCCCAATTGTCCCACTAACAAAGAACACAGCACTTCCGTCTTAACTTGTCACTCATTTTCCACTTATTTTGATTATATTTCTGTTTTTGTATCACACTTTTCAACAACCTTGACACTTGCCTACGCCGCATCCATGACAAGATTCCACAGCTGTGCAATGTTCTCAAAAATAGTTCTCATGGCGGAACTCTACCCAGGTTTCAATTTATCGTGATAGGTTACATCAGACTTCCCTCTTTCATACAACAGATCTAAGCCTTGTAAAACGTACCATTCACTAAGCCAAGAAATATGAAGACACTTGGAGAGTTAAATTTTTATGTGCTTGCTGTATGGTAAATTATATAGTCTCTTAAAGGCTTGCGTTATAAAGCGTTTGCTTGTTATTCAGTTGATGATTCTGATCAAACAGTTGTTGAAAAGATACTTTCAGTACTTCCATTTAATAATGTCGTAAGATATAATATTGTGGGCAGGTATTTACGAACACCCAAAACGTTGATTTCAGAGGGAAATGCCATAATTTTGTCCTCAGCTATTCTGTATGACACTCACTATGGCACTAGACACAGCAATGTGTTCGAAATACAGATACACAGTTGTGAAGTTGTCGACAAACAGTGGTAAAAATCGGAAAATGACGGCAGGCATGAATAAACAATGGTAAAAACCAGAAACTCACGGCAGGCATGAACGAGTGCAATAAGGGAAGGAAAATACTTCGCACTACTCCCAATTGAATCTGGAATATACATACTCTAGTATTTTCCCAACTGCAAGTGCTCATAATTAATAAAACCATTTTAAGAACAAACAAATCTAAATGAGATACTCAACAGCACTTTTGTAAATGAGGAATTCCTAAACAGGTAAAACAAGTTTGTGAGGCCGTAATAGTAAAATGG
Organism: Schistocerca serialis cubense; assembly: GCF_023864345.2. Lineage (NCBI taxonomy): Eukaryota > Metazoa > Arthropoda > Insecta > Orthoptera > Acrididae > Schistocerca > Schistocerca serialis. The sequence continues at coordinate 153,952,745 of NC_064643.1, forward strand.
TTGCTGCATATGGCATCAGCTGATGAGTTAATCAACAAATTAATTGGTGTACGCATAAATACAGGAATAGGTTCCTCGCAAAGAAATTTCGTAAGCATTCATAGTACGAGAAGGCGCAAATATATTGAATGTTTTTTCAGGGTGCTGCTGAACTGAACAAACGGTAATACAGTTACGCAAACTGCAATCAGTTCCATGTTGTCAGTGTACACTGCTTCCCGTTTTTCCTCGGAGTTCATAAAGGCCTCTGCTGATGAGTAAAAGGCTCGCAACTTAAATACTTACTTTTGATCAGACTTACGAGGAGCTCTTGCCATTATTATTCAGAGCGTTGTCAGTTTACAACTATAGTACTCCCGATGTTGCGAATTTCTGCTTTTGTATTCATTAGAAGTTAATTGAAACGTATTTATAATACTTTACATTAAGAAAACTAGTCTTTCGTCCATTGGTTTCTTTTACATATGTCAGTCTTACTGCTGATATTGTCCCCCGGAACAGGTTTGTTTATTTTGTGTTTAGAGAATTTATACAAAATTATTGCAGTAGCTTCGAGGTACACAGTTTTTACTACACTACGCCAGTTTCATGCAAAAATTATGCTCTTTAGTAAAAATAATCTCATTGAGACATGCAAGCACACTTGCAGGAAACAGTTAGTTGAATGACAGCCTTCTAACATGTTTGTCTCATATTTTAGAATTTTATCTGTAACTGATTCAGACGTACAGACGGAAAAGTGATTACTATTAATAAGAATGTCGGACCATTGCAACGAGTTTGTAACACTGTTTTCAGTTGCAGTTACAGTAAATCCCTAGCTATTTGTGTTTGACATAGCGTATACAATACAAATTATTATTGCCCAACAATCCCAATATTTCTTTTACTTTTTTCGCAAAATATTTCTTTCAGCGAACGTGTGATATGATATTAGCTTAAAGTTATTTATCTGATACTTTAGCATAATCACGATATCTCCACAACAGTCGGCTCTTGAGATTAATCTACTATTTCTAGCCGTAACTGCTCTAATAATTATACGTCTCCTTTGAGAAACTAATCGGATTTTGTTTTTTCGTATCACATGTCAAGGAGATCTTAAGCCTCGCATAGCCTTACATTAGACTCCACTACAAGCCAATACCAATGGAAATCCATGCTGGGGATATGGTCGTTGATGATTCAGCAACTAGTACAAGCAGTGATCACCAAGCTACCAGAACATTCAATGGGAATAAAACCACAAGTACATAAAATGGCCAGAGCCGGATCCATAGCCTTCAGAAAGATTTCGACAGCGTCTGAGACGTGGCGAGCATGACTCCGGATAACTGAATGCTACATAGAGGTACTCTCATGTTGCATATGCTCAGTGACACTGAATGAAACGGCCGTACGTTTCCATACTGAACATATTACCCACATAAGCAGATGAGATCTTTAACGACATCCCCTCGTGGTGACGCTAGAGTCGCGGATAGTTGGTTTGGAACCTAATGGAGGTACAAGTATTTACAGGCAGTAATTGGCCTACAAATGGAATAGATATGATGTGGTAAGGTTTCTGATCACAAATTCCCTTTACTGAATTCGTAAGCTCTGCACAGTGCTTTATGGAGACGGGCACGAGACACTGATCCTTCTCTCTATGAAGAAGTCAGTCTGCTTCTACGTAATATGTTGCTAAAGCTGTTAGTCCTTCGCGGCTTGAACAGTGAAAGTATGTGAGGTACAGTCGAGGGACACATGCACCATCAACATTGCCTAGACCATCTACTGCTTATGGTTTACCGAAGATACACAAGGACGGGACGTCATTTCGCCTTACTGTGTCCACAACAGGTTCTCCAACATACAAGCTGGCGAAATACTTGGCCAAGCTCCTCGCTTCAGAAGTGGGACACTGCGAACATCATATAAAAAACTCAGCAGAATCACCTGTCTACGCCTTAGTGAAGATGATATTATGGTCAGTTTTGATGTAGTGGCGCTGTTTGCGAATGTGCCTATCAAAGACGCTTTGGACCATATTTGTAAGTGACGTGCTTGAGCTATTTAGGCACACTCATACGTCCTCGTATTTCGTGTACATCGGCCAGTATTACGATCAGACAGACGGCGTAACAATGGGTAGCCCGTTAGCTCCAGCTGTTGCAAACCTCTTCATGGAGAATTTCGAGGATACTGCCATTTGAAGCCGAAGTGTTTCTTTCGATACATTGACGACACGTTCGTCATTTGGCCACACGGACACGAGAAACTAGACGTGTTTTTGGAACATGTCAATGGCATCAACAGTAATATCCAGTTCACCATGGAGGTGGAAAAAGATAATGCATTGCACTTCCTCGACGTCCTTGTCCACCGTAAACGAAATGGATGCCTTGGCCACAGCGTCTACAGAAAACCCACCCACACAGACCTGTACCTGCACGCCACCAGCCATCATCATCCAGCTCAGAAGAGCAATATCAAACGACGATAACATGCCTCATGAACTGAGCCACCTACGCAAGGTTTCCAGGAATAACCGCTACAGCGCCCATCAAGTGAAATTTCTGGGATACATCAGATAAGACCATCGACGAAGAGCAGGAAAAGAAATTGCTTTGCTGCCTTTCTGTGGCTCTGTGTCGGGCAAGATAAGCCACCTGTTCAAAAGACACGAGATGAAATCAATCTTCAGGTCTCTAACGAAAATCCGTCAAGTACTGAGGCCAGTTAAAGACGCTGTAGGTCTCAGAACACCTGGAGTCTACGAAATACCTTGTGAGTGTGGCCAGAAGTACATCGGACAAACAGTCCGCACTGTGGAACAACGCAGGAAAGAACATAATAGGTATTATTGCCTGCGCTATCCAGGAAATCTGCGTTAGCTGAGCATGCGTTAGAAAACGGTCGCCACATAAAATTTGATAATACCTCTGTCGTGGCTATCACTAACGGCTACTGGGGCAGTTTAACGGGGGTAGGACATCAAACGGGCCGACTTGGAGCAGGAGAGTCACCACAGCACATTTTAATTTCTACTGTCTATAATTTTACAAATAAATTCATAAAACTTTGTCACCATGACCAGGAAGGATTGAGGACTCACACTCATTGCAGTGGAAGTTCAAAAACGTAGCAGAATACATTTTTTTGCATGTGAAATTTCATCATTTTTTCACTTATTACTGGCTGCATTAGTTGCTATAGATACACTTTTCTTCCCAAGTAAGAGAGATTTTTCGATGAATTTTTCATAGCATACAAACAGTAGTTACAGATGTAATAAATTTTCCAAATCTATTAAGAAACTGTGGAAAAATTGAGATAATTAAGTATAAAACTTGATTATTTTCTAAACATGAAGTTTAAAATGTAACAGTTCATTCATTTTGTAATAAATTAAATAACTTCTAGACTTTCATACACATGTAACTATGGTTTGTATGCTGTGCAAAAGTTACCGAAGAATCTCTCTTACTTAGGAAGAAAAGTGTACCTATAGCAACAAATGCTTTCAGTAGTAAGTGGAAAAATGATGAAATTTCACATGTAAAAAAAATGTGTTTTGTTACGTTTTTGAGCTTCCACTGCTATGAGTATGAATCCAGAATCCATCCTGGTCGTGTTCTTAAGGTTTTATGAATTTATTTGTAAAAGTATAGACAGTGGAAATTAAAATGTCCTGTGGTGCCTCTCCTGCTCCAAGTCGGCCCGTTGGACGTCCTATCCCCCTTAATAAAGGTAGCTATTGAAATTAAAATTACCACAAACACCCTGAATAGAGAAGGTGGCTTTCAGCTCAGCGCTGCGTGGGATCCAGCGATCGCGCGGTTGAAGAGGGCCCATTGAACGCCGACTCAAAACATGCCCATATATGGCAATGTCACGGGCACTAGTGACGTCACAGCCAGCAGCTAGCGTATATAAGGGCGCACCAACAGCCCACCGGCAGTCATACCACTTGACAATGACCAAGGAGTGCTTTGCCGAAAGCTCGTGTAGTTTTAAGCAATTGACGCGGTTGGAAACCCGAAAACATTTTATTCATAACGGTAACCTTTGACAAGTATAAAAATCGTATATGCCATCAATTAACTCACAGATGCACACATATGTATCGTAATCTACACTAACCTGTATATCAACAATACTATAAAGTTTCTGAAAACTGGGCATCCAAACACAGTGAAGAAGTTTTACGGCCTCTCATAGTAACACCAGCATTAAGCCCGCTGGGAATCGAGTCTGACTGAGCTTAGATGATAGAAACAGGTGTGTCACTCATTCCTTCTCTCTCTCTCTTTTTGATTCATCAGTCTTCCAACTGGTTTGAAGCAGCCCGCCACGAATTTCTCTCCTCTCCATATCGGAGTAGCACTTGCAACCTACGTCCTCAATTATTTGCTGGATGTATTCCAATCTCTGTCTTCCTCTTGAGTTTTTGCCCTCTACAGTCTCTCAAGTACCATAGCATTCATTTCCTGATGTTTGAGATGTCCTGTCATCCTGTCCATTCTCCTTGTCAATGTTTTCCGCATATTCCTTTCCTCTTCGATTTTGCCCAGAACCACCTGTTTCCTTATGTTATCAGCCCATCTAACTTAAACGTACAGTTTCAGAAATTTCTTCCTCAAATTAAGGCCTATGTTTGATACTAGCAGATTTCTCTTCGCCGGGAAGGCTCTTTCTGCCAGTGCTAGGCTGCTTTTGATGTCCTCCTTGCTCCGTCCGTCACTGCTTATTTTGCCGTATAGTAGCAGAATTCCTTAACTTCATCTCCTTCGTGATCATCAATCCTGATGTTAAATTCCTCGCTGTTCTCATTTCTGGTACTTCTTATTACTTTCGTTTTTCTTCTATCTACCCTCAGTCCGCATCCTGTACCCGTTGGACTGTTCTTTCCATTCAGAAGATCATCTAATTCTTCTTCACTTTCACTCAGGATAGCAATGTGATCAGCGAATCGTGTCACTGATATTCTTTCACCTTGAATTTTAATTTCAGTCCTGAATCTCTCTTTTATTTCCATAATTGCTTCATCGATGTATGAACAGTAGGGGCGAAAAACTACATTCCTAGAATGAGATTTTTACTCTGCAGCGGAGTGTGCGCTGATATGAAACTTCCTGGAAGATTAAAACTGTGTGCCCGACCGAGACTCGAACTCGGGACCTTTGCCTCTCGCGGGCAAGTGCTCTACCAACTGAGCTACCGAAGCACGACTCATGCCCGCTACTCACAGCTTTACTTCTGCCAGTACCTCGTCTCCTACCTTCCAAACTTCTCATTCTGGAAACATCCCCCAGGCTGTGGCTAAGCCATGTCTCTGCAATGTCCTTTCTTTCAGGAGTGCTAGTTCTGCAAGGTTCGCAGGAGAGCTTCTGTAAAGTTTGGAAGGTAGGAGACGAGGTACTGGCAGAAGTAAAGCAGTGAGTACCGGGCGTGAGTCGTGCTTCGGTAGCTCAGTTGGTAGAGCACTTGCCCGCGAAAGGCAAAGGTCCCGAGTTCGAGTCTCGGTCGGGCACACAGTTTTAATCTGCCAGGAAGTTTCAACTACATTCCTGTCTTACACACTTTTTAATACGAGCACTTCATTCTTGATTGTCTTATAATTTCTTCTTGGCCCGTATACATACTCTACATTAACCGCCTCTCTCTATAGGTTACAACTATTTTCTCAGAATTTCGAACATCTTGCACCATTTTACATTCTCCAGCGCTTTTTCCAAGTCGACAGATCCTATGAACGTGTCTTGAATTTTCTTTAGTCTTACTTCCATCATCAACCGCAACGTCAGAACTGCCTCTCTGGTGCCTTCACCTTTCCTAAAGCCAAACTGATCTAACACGTCCTCAGTTTTCTTTACCATTTTTCTGTATATTATTCTTGTCAGCAACTTGGATACATGAGCTGTTTAGCTCATTGTGCCATAACTCTTGCGCTTGTGAGCTTGTGCAGCTTTCAGAATTGTGTGGATGATATTTTTCCGAAAGTCATGTCGTATGTCGCCAGACTTATAAATTCTACACACCGATGCAAATGGTCGTTTTGTTGCCACTTCCCCAAATGATTTTAGAAATCCTGATGCAATGTTATCTATCCTATCTGCCTTATTTGATATTAAGTCCTGCAAAGCTCTCTTAAATCCTGATGCTAATACTGGATCCCCAGTCTCTTCTAAATCGACTCCTGTTTCTTTTTTATAACATTAGACAGCTCGTTCTCCTCATAGAAGCCTTCACTGTACTCTTTCCCCCTATCTGCTCCCTCTTCTGCATTTAACAGTCGAATTCTCGTTGCACTCATAATGCTACCATCATTGCCTCTAATTTCAGCGGAGGTTATCTTCACTTCCCTACACGCTGAAATAGTTCATCCAACGATCATTTCTTTTTCGATTTCTTCACATTTTTCATGCAGCCATGACCGCACTTCCTATTTATTTCATTTCTCAGCGACTTGTATTTCTGTATTCTTGATTTCCCTGAACGTATTTATACTTTCTTAGTCGATCAACTGCAGTATTTCTTGTGTGACCCATGGTTTCTTCCCTGCTACCTTCTTTGTACATACGTTTTCCTTTCAAACTTATGTGAATGCTCCTTTTAGAGATATCCATTAAACTGCACTGCCTACTCAGCAATTCTTTGTTGGCGTATCTATACCCACTCTATGTTGGTTCAAAATTATCTCAGAGTTCCTGAATGGCAGTAGCTGACTGCTGGTGGCGTGCAGTCTCTCAGAAAGTCAAGACAAATATTGACAGTGGGGAGAGGCCTAGAGAACGTTGAGACCAGAGAAACAGTCGAGCACTGTGACGGGCAACGTCAGAACCACATAAGCAACATATGGCCGTACATATCTCGTAGAAAAATAACGTCACGTTGATTGTGAAGATGGGACAAAGCCACCGGGCTTAACACGTCTGATGTGTAACTGCTCTTGTCCAAGTCACCGACTCTGCGAGCCAGAGAGGATGGTGAACAGTACAAACAGCATCCCATATCAGAACGTCAAGAATTGGGTCCATATTACGAGAACGAATGCTATCCGTCTACCCCTCTTTTCCGCAGAAGGTGCACAAACACACACACACACACACACACACACACACACACAAACACCCCTACGTTGATCGTGATGCCGTACACTGACCCTACGTCCAGCGTTATGATTCGTCGTACCACTGTCTGCTGCTGTGTCAAGGGACGCGGCAGCAATGTGCCAGCCCGTGGTGTTCCGAAAGTCGTTGCAGTAACCGTGTGACTACTTGCCTTGCTGTGTAGAACCAAGCTTCCATCTGAAACAATTTTACTCCCCCAAAATTATTATTTGTTTTTCTTCAAGTGTTGTGATATGTTCGATAACGTCATTTATACGGGGCCTGTCCAGAAAGTAAGTTACGATTGATCGCGAAATGAAAATCACAGTGAAAATCAGAGATGTTTCATTTGTAACAGTTAGCTACACCTTTCAGCTACTTCTCTACGTGGTCGCCGTTCTGACTCAGACATTCGTCGTAGCGTTGTACCAACTTTCCAATACACTCATCATAGAAGGCAGCCGCCAGTGCCTTCGGCCAATTCTTTACGCTGGCCTAAAGCTCGTTGTCTGTGCCAAAATGTTGTCTTCATAGCCAGCGGTTCGTTTGAGCAGAGATGAAACTCAGTGGGAGACAATTACGGGCTGTATTGTGGGTAACCTAACATTTCCAATTGAAACGATGCAGGAACATCTTCATTGTCCCTGCAGAATGAGGCTGAGAATTTTCTTGAAGAAAAAACCGCATGACAGTTATGTAATATTGGTTGCATAGCTTCAGGGGAAAATTCTCACCAGGCCCTCGTACTTGGCGGGAGACACTATTTTCTATAACATCTTTACGCCCTCAATAAGAGCCCAGGAATGAAGAGAGCGGCATAATTCTACCTAGAGTCATACTAGGGACACTGCCCAACACATCTTTGCAAAGCTTTATCGGATTTTCATAATCGTTTCCATTTCGCGACCGATCGTAACTTACCTTCTGGACAGCCCTCGTATAACAATAGCTGAGTACCCGACGGAACATGGGTATGAATTTGAATTGCTGATTTCAGAAATAACACATTTCCACATACACTGCTTTTCCCGAAACATGCACAAAACGTTTTAATTTCACAAATTAATCTTTAACTGCAAACATATAGTACACAATGTCAATGTCCTATATGTCTGTATTTTTTAGTTGAATTACAGGATCTCGCATAATGGGAAACATCTCGTTTTTATTTAAAGTTGAAATGTCGAGACAAGTGTTGTATCTGAAATACGAGCATATACTAATTTCCAAGGAAAACTAGCCTATTATTTAATGCAGAAGTCATTCAATTATTAATGTATCTTTAATACTGGTATATTATGAAGTTATATACACAGTAGCAGGAAACTAGTACCTGTATCATTTGCAGTTTTGCAATTTTTAACTTTGAAATTTACGATCTTTATGAAGCTCCACAGTCATATATTAAACTAAACCTGTCTTCACATTGTTTTACATTATGCTCTACTCCTTTATTCTATTCACGGTCCATATCTCCACGTTCAACTATTGGCCAGTTTTAGATTGTGATGTAGAGTCTCTGGAATGCATCTGGAATGTAGCCTTCTAATTTCTTGACGTCTGCAACTTTTTCCGAACTTCTTGAATACATGTTTTATTTGCTTCCTCTGTGGGAAATGGCAGAATTGCAGTCAACACCAGGGCGGAAAGTGTGCATGACAGGACTTTGGAACTTTGGGTACATACCTTTTCAATCACACCACCAGGACTGTTACCTTTGTATTCATATTCAAACAATTTAGAGACTGCAGATGATTGCTTCTGATCCCTGGGTTCCTCTCTTTGCAAAGTGAGCGTACCCTTTTGTAAAATGTAGGCCATCACTTTTTAAATGCAAGAACATCGCTTGTTGAAACTACGTTTACTTGGAACTTATTAACTTTTGAACTTGAGTTCGCAAGTATTTAATAAAAATGCTTGATGTGATACACCCTAGCACAAAAGGAATTTTTCCCTTCACTACTGGTAAGTCCCTGCGACAGGGCAAAAATGAATGATCACGTATAGGGAGATAATGATTAATAGCGAGAAATCACTCGGAGGCTGCCAAAGCCAGGAAAAACCTTACAACGGTACGATTCCTATTTTGCCCTGGGCAATTATCTGAAGAGACTTGCAAATGTTAAAGGCATGTTTCGAATGTTTTTGGTGGTGAAATCTAACAAGAATGAAGATACCTCATTGGGCGTCTTCTTTGCCGTTCTTTAAAGGTACAAGTAGAATTTTGACTCACCCGTAGTGTATATTAAAGACATGCACTCTTATGTGACGTTAGCAGCAGACATCTTGAATAGGTATAGTTGGAAGGCATACATTCTGCTTGAAGTCAATAGCAGTACCTGCTACTTCTTCATCACCAATGCATTTACTCTTAATTTTATTAATGCGAAAAGGACACTTAGCTGCACGTCTCTTCTGCACGACGAGTTTGGCAGAAGCTACCGTTTTCGCTGTCTCATTGAACAATATATTTTTCATTCCAGTCGAGCCACGCGGAGTGGCCACGCGGTTAGAGACGCCATATCACGGATTGCGTGGTGCCTCCCACAGTAGTTTCGAGTCCTCCCTCAGGCATGTGTGTGTGTGTTGTTCTTGCAATAAGTTAGTTTACTTTGCGTAATGTGTAAGTCTAGGGACTGATGACCTCAGCAGTTTGGTCCCTTAGGATTTAGCACACACATTCTAGTCGACAGTTCTTCACACTTGCCACACGTGTCAACCTGTGGTTTTCTGAAACGGAGTGAAAACCTCTCCTTGAATATTCTCATAAAAAAAACTCGTATTTTACGGCCACAGTAGGATATTCAACACTTGAAACTGTTTTACATTAAGCTGTTCGTTCAAATAATACTGGGTTACTTCTTGCGGCTAGGAGTTAGTGTGTTCAACAATAGCAATTATCTCTCTACCACTTTTCGGACTGCCTGAACGACTCGGCTGACTTTCCGAGTGCGAGTAGTTTTCTAATCCTTCGTACTCTTACGTTCATCATGCTATGCATGCTTAAGAGTACTTGCTTACATATCTCCTCTTTTCCGGTACTAGAATTCACTGAATCCCTGAAGTTTTGCTGTCTAAGTGCTAATTACAACCATTTTCTCGTTTTCGCGAACGTTTTGTCCCATTACCTTCGACAGTAATCAGCCCTTACAGTTAAATGTCTTGTGCATCCTTTGAGTCCATATCATAAAAACGTGTGAATTTCACTATCCTTGTGCTTTCTTTCATTTTCTCAAAGCACCGTCGAGAATATCTGCAAAATGAGATAAATATTCTATGCAATACCAGTATTTGGCTTATTACTAATTAATCCAAAAAATTTACACAACGGTGTATAATGGTGAGAGTACTTACTTGCATTCGTCACTATTTCCCCACTGAGGTTTTCATACTCCTGTCTTTTAGTACGGAGACTTTTCATCTTCTCCTGCTGATATTCCACATTCTTCACTTCCTTCTTTCGTTTTAATGTCCCGCAATCTCGAATTTTCTCAACACATATGTTGTACGATAATAAACTACGTGAGATTTATTCTCTTAGTGTGCAAATGATTCAGTTTCACTTTTACCAGCACTGCGTATAGAAACAACACTTGTCCAGGTCAAGTGATCTTCCTGTGCTCACTGTTAATTTTGCCGGTCCAAAACGTCCATATTGGGTGCGGTATAAGTGCTGTTTCTCTTACCAATCGATAGAGCTATCCCCACAGAAAAGTGCTGTACCCTTAACTGAAAACCAACAATTCGTGGACAAGTCTGGTTTCTGAAATTATCGACTGATTTATTCCATATCTCTATAAGTCCATTTCTCCTTCTTTCTCTTTCTGCCCATCTCCTCCTGCTTATCTCTTTGTCCATCTCCTACTTCTCTGTCCATCTCCTCCTCTCTCCTCTCCCCCTGCTCATCTCCTTTCATTTCTGTGTTCGTCTCCAACTATCCCGTCTCTTTGTTCATATCCCTCCTTCTCCATTCTCTGACCATGTCCTCATTTTGTCTCCAAGTGTCCATGTATCCCTCCCCTACACTGACCATATCCCCTCCTCATGTCTGTGCGTATCTCCTCCTTACTCCTCGCTATCTGTCCATCTCCTCGTCCTCCCATCTCTCTTGCGCACACAGTATTTCATTCTGGATTGTAAATAATTTGCGCACCTAATTTGATCGAAATCGTTTAGGAGTTTAGAATGCATTTTTTGCTGCTTGCTTTACACGCATACGTGTATGTGAAATATATTTCACACGTATGTAACACATTTCACACTTACTTGTACGCATTTTCACCTGTATGCCTAGAGAATTTTGCCCTGCAGTTTCGTTTTCACGCAGCTCATCGTTTATGACGTCGTGTCCCTGAACTATTGTTACTAGTGAAGAAGAAACAAATTAATATCTCATGCTTCATGTGGCAGTTTTACTGCATGAACAGCGAAAATAAAACAGCGGATAAACTTCTTTCCTTTCATCAGTTTGTGGGGATCGTCAGCGAGAAAAAGTTTCGTAATGGTCTGAATTTATGTGCAAAGCTTGATGCAAGTCTCAGAGAGTTCTCATACACAAATATTGGTAGACTCAAGTATGAGTGTTCTCGCGGTCGTGGGCTATACTGCTTTTCTTCTCCCACCTCTCCCCCACCCCTTTGATAGGATGGTTGTTACCATCACAGTGATTCTTTTCAGACGGCATATGATATTTGTACAAAGTTTGGTTGAAATCGGTCCTGTGCTTTAGGAGGTATGGACAGACATACAGACATACACACGTACAAACAATTTATGATTCCTGTGGATATGCACAGTACCTTAAAATCTCAAATATTGACCCAGAGCTACTCAACTTACTTTTATAATATATTGCATTCTTTTCGTTACTAGGTGCTAGTTAGTTTGCGTGAAAACCGTGCCTATTATGAAATACCAGAAATTTCAAGTTTCTTAATGATCGTTCATGTACAAACAAATACACAATTACTGCCATTTTGATAAGGTAGACGAAAAAGCTGTTGAAATAATTAATGTGTCCGTACAACCAATGCCGCACTATATATTAGCACCTCCTGCACTCAATTAATTAACAATTAATTAGCATATTTCTCTAAAATGTTTTGGAAACAGAGTGGCCTATATAGACACACTAAATGGTGTAATTATATACAAATTACCGCTGTATATGATAGTTCACGTTCGAACCTGCAGTCTCCTTATGTATATGTTTAGCTGTAATTTGTGAAAATGTGGCAATCAACTATAGATAAATTGAGTTTTAATTACAGTAAACTTATATTTGGAGCAGGATGGATGGCATTAAAGTTCAGTTGGAGTTAGTGTTCGGTGAGTTCTGAACGGAGATAAATCTGTGTTCCCCAATACAGGTAGATGTACCGCAGTAAATTTAATTTTGCGTTTATTCAAAAATTTGATGACTGTTTTAAATGAATAATTGGACTACGAATGTCTAATTATTCTCGTAAACAGTGTAGAACTTCAAGAATGCCTATTAACAACTGTGTTCTGATAAGCTGATCTGCTTCGAAGGACGGTGAATTAAACGATTAATGGCTCTTTTATATCTTAATCTGTTAAACGTGAATAATTGTAGTTAATTACGTCATTGTTAGTTTCTGACCTACAATATTGAAGGAAATTGATGAACTGCAGTACGTAGTTACTCGTTTACCTATGACTTATTAAAGTAGATGAGGATCGAGCTGGTTGCGAACATTAGGTCTTTCATCAACCAAGGGCAGTTAAAGTGAAGTTTTATTCCCGGTGAGGATACATTATTGAGCACAGATTATTCTCACCACCAATTTTTCAGCCGATTTCGACCAAGATGTTGCTACTGAGGCTAAATGTCCACCCATATATGGGTAAGCCGCGTTTCTACAAACCCGTTTCCCGCCTAGGGGTACGTGACTTGGCTGTATCATCCTACCTGTCGAAACGAATGATATATCTGTCCCTCCCACGTGGCGCTGAATACGCACCTCCTGAACCTGTCGATTCCGTATCCGCATGAAAGTCATCGGATGATGACCGACATGTGGAGCAATGTCACGCACAGACAAACTTAACTCTCTGCAAGCCGCTATCCCGCTTCCGCCAAATACCAACACAGAGGCGTTTACTCTTCTTACGGTCTTTTCACAAACATCCGATATTCTAATGCTATATCCCAACGAATTAATAACTGTCCCCTGCCATACATTTTGCTATGGCGAGGTATCCTTAAATGGAAAAGAAAGAAGAGAAAAAGCACACGTTTCTAGTATTATAGGAACAGGATGTACGTCCTAATCTCCTTATCTTTCCTCTATCCATCACTTTCTTTGTCCACCTCCTCCTCCTCCTCCTTCTCCCTCTCCTGTCTGTAACCTCCTAGCCCCCAACTCTGTCCATCTCCTCCTTTCCATCTTTCTGTTATCTGCTGCCCCTCCTCTCTCTCCATATCTTTTTTCCCAGATTTCTGTCTCCGTTCCTTCCCACCCCTCTGTCCACTTCCTCTTCTCTGATTTCTGGCTCCATTTCTTCCCACATCTCTGTCCTTCTCCTTACCCTCTCCCTGATCATGTGCATTTTATTATTATTGGATATTCAGATTTTTTAGTTGTGCTCTAATGATAAGCTGATATGCCATAAATACAAATTTCCTGTATGCTTACAGTGTTTTAGAAATATGTGTGTATAGACACACACAGCCAATCCATATCTCTTCGAATGTTGATTATACTATTGTACAATAAGTTAAAGTTAATCGGTTACGAAATTATCTAAGTTTTTCGTAATAACCTAAATAGGAATACAATAAACGCGAACGGATTTGAATTCAACGCTGTGTATATATTCCAAAGCAATCGGGGAAGAATTTTCGGAGGTATATGATTATGAACAATTAATATTCGCATTTTCATTTATATAGTTTTAGGATATCACTACTTCTACCTGCTTTGTACCATTGCACTGAACTGTATATGGGAGACGTAGTGATCATTCCCATACCTCACATAGTAACTGGAAAGGTTAATTTTAGCTTGTATGACCTAACAGATGGATTGAAGTATAGACAAATTTCATTTATTAACTTTCTTTTATACACAAATTCAATTTCATTGACAATCATCCTAGTGACACTCAATACTGATAGATCATAAACAGCGTTCAAATTCTTTTCATTACATTATTTTCACAAGGTTAACACGATGCAGCGCAGACGGTGCACTTTGTGAGCTTTCTTCGCGCCAACAATTAGGGCTGAAGAATGTATTTCAGGCTATGATAGTTGGAGTCGAGCATGGAATGTGGACGGATATGCGCGCTTTTAGCAGTGAATAGCAGATTACGTTAATAGGAGTTATTTTATAACGTGTTGCGTACAGATTTTTCTGAATTGTATCAGCATCGTTAACTGTCAACAGTATAATGTGTCACTCTGTAGTCAAACATCTATTATATCGGCTTTAAGTAATTTACAGCTTTATCCACTAATTTATTCCACTGAAGTTAAGCTGGTGGCACACCTGAACTTTAAATTGCACTTTCCATTCGACAGTTGGAGATGTTAACCCACTCGCTAGTAACTTTCACTGGAGCCTCACATAATGAGAGCCGGACATCACGATCGGTGTGCTGTCATGCAGAGTCCTGCAACTGCGTGACCTATCCATGTGGTGAGTACTCACCTGTGGTGTGCAAGTGTGAGCGCTAACAGTCTTCGCGACCTTTACTGAAATTGTGGAAGGTCACCGATGCTCTTCAACAGTCGTGTAATTGCAAGAACACCAGTCCATGCGGCTGGCATAGCCGCGTGAGCCACGGGGATTTCACAGGGTTGCACTCACTTGGACACAGGCTGGAAATTTGCTGTGTGCATATGTGCGATTCCCATCACTTAGCACGAGACGTGGGCAAAATTTATGCAAATGACGAATAATAAGTACAGGTATAAATCACTATTCGTTATTCGTGAATAACAAATATTGTTCAAAACATTGCTTACTGTCATGAATAAAGATATTTAAGCGTCAGGTGTGAATAAAAAGTATTAAGACTATTAGATAAATTTGTAATCCAGTTGCATTTACAGGTCTAGTTCCTTGTCATTTATTAAATGCGCGTACATTTTGTTTCTTTTAAATTAGTTTCCAGAACAGTTCTTTTTTTGAAACGTCTCATCAGAAACTTCATTTCATTTACAGAGATTTACTGTTGAGACACCAAATAAAACGTGTTCTATACATGGAATTTAATTATGACTTTGGGATATGACTTTCAGCTCAGTATCTTCTACAGAAAAAATGAGAAATTATCAATCCTGCTATTGTTTTTGGCAAATAATTGTTAGTGATTCCATTTTAACTTCACCCCTCCAGTCAAATTCCTAATCAAATTTTCTTTTTATGTCATAATGTCATTCGAAAGTAGTGATCCGATTTTTTGGGCATTTCTTTCGATGTGTCGTAAGTTTGTTGTAAGGCTCCCTTGATCATGGACTGCAATAGAGACGAACTGTTGGTTTTTAAATCGTGGGCAAAACTTAGCTGGTATGGAAAGGCGAGAAACGTCTTCCAATCGTCTTTTGATAATTTCGCAATTTAGAAGTTTCCAGTGAGCTGCAATGTTACGAATTTTTTATACACTCGATCCAGTATCTCTTCCAAAAAATTTGAATCTCAAAGCTTTACGTATTTGAATTTACGGATGTCGGATCGAAACATTATTCCATATTCTTACTGCAAGCTCACTCAGCGTTAACCCTGAAACACTTTCAATGATTCAGGATGACCAGTAGTATCCCGTAAGCGTTTTAAGAGACTTTAGATCAAAAGTCTGGTGATGTTAATAGTGGGGAACCACTGAGTTATTACTTGAATCACTTATTTTATAGAACTACAACAATAATTATGCTAAGGCGACACGCATATACGACAGCGTCAGCAATCCAAGAGAGGTTCTGAAGACTGAAGATTTTTGTCGACTGCATTCGCATCGTTGGCTCTTTACATAGAATTCTTGCGCCGTGTTAGCAGTGTGGGGGGGGGGGGGGGGGAAGACGTATTGGCAGGTGTACAGACAGCTGAAGGGGTCCGAGTCTGTGCTGTAGTAGGGCTGTAACGCAATAGGTAGAACGTCTGCAGCAGCCAACAAGAAACTGACGTGCTCTGTAGCCCGCGTACTGGACTGCTGCTACAGCCAGCTGTCTCGGCTCTGCCAGTTGTGAGCAGGCTGTCTCGTGGAGAACTTAATGTGGCTGACTGCCGTTTTAGTGCACTTGTCGAAGCAGCCACACCAACTCGCATCCTGAAACAAACTTCATGACAGCTTTCGGCAGCTTGTAGGACTAGTGGAAAATTTCCAGTTCTTGTAGGACGCATAATATGTCGTCAGCTATACAACCATCTCTTTCAGGCATATTAGTTTTGTTAAACACGCCATACGTTTCTTACGGTAAGTCAAAATTCATCTCGAATATCCATTGGGTAATGAAAAATTCTCTGTTCTCTATTTACAGTGTGATAATTTTTGAACTGTATGAAATAAAATCGTCATAATTTCAGAGCAGTTTAGGGGTAGATCGTTCAAACTGCACGGTTGTCTGCGGGGCAGCGTGGGACTTAATATGCGCATGTGGGTTTCATTTAGCCACAGAGCGCACTTCCATTTCGAAGGGTTCTTCAATAAGCAAAATTGGCGCATGTTTGGGACTGAGAATCGACATTTCGCGGTCGAGAAGTCACTTCACCCTCAACAGGTGAGTGTGTAGGTGTGCACGGAATGATAGGTACGATATTCCTTGATGGCACGGTGACTAGCGAACGGTACGTGAAGGTTTTGCAAGATCATTTCATCCATATTATCCAAAGTGACCCTGATTTCGACAAGTTGTTGTTAATCCATGACAGAGCTCGACCCCATCGAAGCAGGAAAGTGTTTGATGTCCTGGAGAAGCACTTCCGCAACCGAATTCTGGCTCTGGGACACCCCGAGGCCACTGGCATGGGGGCTCGACAGCAATATTCTCCGGATTTGGACACATGCGATTCCTTTTTCTGGGTCTATCTTAAAGGAGAGTTTCCCAGCGATGACCCTCAAGCCATTGTTGAGCTGAAAACAACCATTCAATAGGTCATCGACTGCACTGACGTTGCGACATTTCATTGGGTCATGCAAAATTTCCCAATTCGTCTGTGCCACATCATAGCTAATGATGTCAGGAATATCGAACATGTCAGAACCTAAATCTGAATATCTGTAGTGACGTTCACGTATTGAATAAACTGTGTGCACCCCGTACTTTCTAACTAATTCATGTTGCTTTTCATATAGTTCAATACTTGTCACCATGTATTTGCCAAAGTGTATTCTATAAACCACCTAGTCCGGGGCAGTCGGATTTTAAAGGTACTTCTATGGTATGTTAAACTTCTTCCTCCAAAAGGAAGCATTAAATTTTCAGATATATCGAGTACCTCGTCTCCGACAGTAAAGCACGGAGTTGGTACCCCTTTGTTTGATATGAGGCTTTTCTGTGATATTCGTAAATTTTTACTAAGGACATTTTCATGAAAAATTTACTGTATAAAAACAGATGAATCTTTATAATTCCCTATACTCTAACATCTAAATAAGTGAAATTATACTTCGCAGTGCATAAAGCAAGTAAAGCGACGGAAAAACAATTTTTATAGTTATAGTAAAGGCTTAATATATCCTACGTCCATATCGCTAGGCTGATTGGCCATGATTGACAGTAAGCTGCTGACTAAATTCCCTGCCTAAAATAGTGCATGTGTTATAGCCCCAACTGCCGAGACTGTCCACCTACAGGCATTTTTCTGTTTCATTTGTTATGCTGCACATCAAGTAAATCTGTGCTCAGCCTGAAAGGTGGTTTCGTCACTGAAGTGCTTCAATACGTTTGGCGATGTGCCCTCGAGTTCTTCCCACCTTTGTACAAATACACTAGATAGAGGGTAATTTACATTTCAACACAAACTTCGAAATACTGTGCGGCGTCACGCGGGATTTTTGTCTTTGTTCTAGGTCAAAAAAATCAACAAGAACAGAGAAAATCGTACGACCAACCGGGGATGTAATTCTAAGCCTAAATTTAGCAGTCTGGAACCGAAGCCATTGAGCTCCAAAGGCACATTTCCGTGAAAACCGTTAAGAAGTTATGTATAAGGCAGAAACTGTGTACTGAGTCAACGAAACAATTACTAATTCTGTACAAGTAGTAAATGAAGAAAACACAGTGGTGTTATATGTTATACTTTACTTATTATATGCAGATAATTTATTGGCGAACAAATTTGTCTGAATGATCTATTTATTCGAGTAGCTATCCACACAGATATTATTTCGAAGAACAGCCATCTCTTTTCACCATTTAAACTGACGCTTTTCTTTCTCTTTCGAGTCCACTTGCTCGATTTACTCACAAAAGCCTATGGTGTAGCTGGATCTAAGTTTTTTCGTTAATTATAAGCAAAGTTGCCACGTAAACCTTCCTAATTAGTTACAATCAAAATATGTCTATATCTCAGTTCGATTTTAGCAACTGACAGAAAGCGAGCATTCATTCATCAGCTGTTATTTCACTGAAACACTGATCTTCAGTAACATGCAGTATCCGATAGCACTTTATTTTCGTTACACTGTGGTAACACTTGGTGGATCGCAGGTATGCAGGCTGTTACAAAAAAGGTACGGCCAATCGTTCAGTAAACATTCCTCACACACACAAAGAAAGAAAATATGTTATGTGGACATAAGTCCGGAAACGCTTACTTTTCATGTTAGCTCATTTTATTACTTCTCTTCAAATCACATTAATCATGGAATGGAAACACACAGCAACGGAACGTACCAGCGTGACTTCAAACACTTTGTTACAGGAAATGTTCAAAATGTCCTCCGTTAGCGAGGATACATGCATCCATCCTCCGTCGCATGGAATCCCTGATGCGCTGATGCAGCCCTGGGGAATGGCTTATTGTATCACAGCCGTCCACAATATGAGCACGAAGAGTCTCTGCACTTGATACCGGGATTGGTAAACAAGAGCTTTCAAATGCCCCCATAAACGAAAGCCAAGAGGGTTGAGGTCAGGAGAGCGTGGAGGCCATGGAATTGGCCCGCCTCTACCAATTCACAATCCATCGGTCACCGAATCTGTTGTTGAGAAGCGTACGAACACTTCGACTGAAATGTGCAGGAGCTCCATCGTGCATAAACCACATATTGTGTCGTACTTGTAAAGGCACATGTTCTAGCAGCACAGGTAGAGTATCCCGTATGAAATCATGATAACGTGCTCCATTGAGCGTAGGTGGAAGAACATGGGTCCCAATCAAGACATCACCAACAATGCCTGCCCAAACGTTCACAGAAAATCTGTGTTGATGACGTGATTGTACAATTGCGTGCGGATTCTCGTCAGCCTACACATGTTGATTGTGAAAATCTACAATTTGATCACGTTGGAATGAATCCTCATCCGTAAAGAGAACATTTGCACTGAAATGAGGATTGACACATTGTTGGATGAACCATTCGCAGAAGTGTACCCGTGGAGACCAATCATCACCTGATAGTGCCTGCACACGCTGTACATGGTACTGAAACAACTGGTTCTCCCGTAGCACTCTCCATACAGTGACGTGGTCAACGTTACCTTGTACAGCAGCAACTTCTCTGACGCTCACATTAGGGTTATCGTCAACTGCACGAAGAATTGCCTCGTCCATTGCAGATATCCTCGTCGTTCTAGGTCTTCCCCAGTCGCGAGTCATAGGCTGGAATGTTCCGTGCTCCCTAAGACGCCGATCAATTGCTTCGAACGTCTTCCTGTCGGGACACCTTCGTTCTGGAAATCTGTCTCGATACAAACGTACCGCGCCACGGCTATTGCCCCGTGCTAATCCAAATATCAAATGGGCAACTGCCAACTCCGCATTTGTAAACATTGGACTGACTGCAAAACCACGTTCGTGATGAACACTAACCTGTTGATGCTACGTACTGATATGCTTGATGCTAGTACTGTAGAGCGATGAGTCGCATGTCAACACAAGCACCGAAGTCAACATTACCTTCCTTCAATTGGGCCAACTGGCGGTGAATCGAGGAAGTACAGTACATACTGACGAAACTAAAAAGAGCTCCAACATGGAAATTAAGCGTATCCGGACACATGTCCACGTAACATCTTTTCTTTATTTGTGTGTGAGGAATGTTTCCTGAAAGTCTGGCCGCACCTTTTTGTAACACCCTGTATAGCGTTCACATTCTCCATATAAAACATGAAAACCGACAGCTAAAACGCTTGCTGGGCCCATTAGTGCCACTATGTTGTGTCGAAGCTGTATAGACTGACCAGCGTGACAGGTGCATGCGGCTGTAGCCTGTCACTGCGTGAGTGAGTGCCGCGTCATACCGAGTGAGCGAACTGCCAGCCGCACGCTTCCGCGTGCGCGTGGGTAACGAGTGATGTAGACGAGCGCTGTTCACGCGGATTCACCACGCGCATTCAGTGCTCTGAGTGTCATTGCACTTGGACATCAATAAACACAACAGGTTGCTGGAGAAATAGAACTTTTACGTGTTTCAGAACACGGATACAGAAAATATCGTTCTTGTACAACACAGATAGCTCTTTATTCCCATGAAGTAATGAGAGCTGTCGACAATGTAAATCAGATCGATTCCATATTCCCAGATTTTTAGAAGGCTTTTGATACCGTTCCTAACAAGCGCCTATTAATCAAATTGCGTGCGTATAGAGTATCGTCTATGTTGTGTGACTAGATTCATGATTTTCTCTCAGAGAGATCACAGTTCGTAGTGATAGACAGTAAATCATCGAGTAGAACAGAAGTGATACCTGGCGTTCCGCAAGGTAGTGTCGTAGGCCCTCTGCTGTTCCTGATTTACGAAAATGATCTAGGTGATAATCTGAGCAGCCCCTTTAGATTGTTTGCAGAAGACGCTGTAATATACCGTCTAGTAAAATCATCAGACGATCAATTCCAATTACAAAATGATCTAGAGAGAATTTCTGTATGGTGCGAAAAGTGGCAAATAGCACCAAACAAAGAAAAGTGCGAGGTCATCCCCATGGGTAGTAATAGAAATCCAATAAATTTTGGGTATACGATGTACCGCACTAATCTAAGGGCAGTCAATCCGACAAAATACCTAGGAATCACACTTACGAGCAACTTAAATTGGAAATACCACATAGATAATTTTGTGGGTAAGGCGAAACAAAGACTGCGCTTTATTGGCAGAACACTTACAAGATGCCACAAACCCACTAAAGAGACAGCCTACATTACACTTGTCCGTCCTCTGCTGGAATATTGCTGCGCGGTGTGGGATCCTTACCACGTAGGATTGACGGAGGACATCAAAAAAGTGCAAAGAAGGACAGCCCGTTTAGTGTTATCGTGCATTAGGGTTGAGAGTGTCACTGATATGATACGCGAGTTGGGGTGGCAGTCGCTGAAACAAAGTCAGTTTTCTTTGCGGAGAGATCTGTTTACGAAATTTCAATCACTAATTTTCTCTTCCGAATGCGAAAATATTTTGTTGACACCCACCTACGTAGGGAGAAATGATCATCATAATAAAATAAGAGTAATCAGAGCTCGAACGGGAAAATTTAGGTGTTCCTTTTTCCCACGCGCCATTCGAGAATGGAATGGTTCAAAAATTGTTCAAATGGCTCTGAGCACTATGGGACATCAGTCCCCTAGAACTTAGAACTACTTAAACCTAACTAACCACACATCCATGCCCGAGGCAGGATTCGAACCTGCGACAGTATGGGGTCGCGCGGTTCCAGACTAAAGCGCCTAGAACCGCTCGGCCACACTGGCCGGCGAAATGGTAAAGAAGTAGTATGAAAATGGTTCGATGAACCCTCTACCAGGAGAACTGCAGAGTAATCATGTAGATGTAGATGTGGTGGAAGATATCTATGGCCCTCTCAAGCACTGCACTCGAAGTACAAATTTGGACAGTCAGGTGCTGTCGTTATGAAGGACGCTAGGACACTGATTGAGAAGAGCATTAATGGTTATTCCCGTTTGCTTGCTAATTTTAATTACTTTCTGGCAAAATTAGTGCCCACTAAACTAGTGGGCACTACTGTTACCCGTAGCATGTGGCGTACTTCAAGCTAGTGGAAATGGCCATCAGTGTATGAACCAGAATGAGATTTTCACTCTTCAGTGGGCTGTGTGATTACATGAAACTTATTGGCAGGTTGACACAGTGTGCCAGACGGGGACTCGAATTCAGGAGGAAATGAGGTACTGGCGGAATTAAAGCTGTGAGGACGGACCATGAGTGGTTCTTGAGTAGCTCAGTCGATAGAGCACATGTCCGCTAAAGGCAAAGATCCCGAGTTCGAGTGTCGGTTCGACATAGATTTTTAATCTACCAGCATGTTTCAGTGTGTTTAACATTCTTCCTACTTTGTATCATAGGATTATTTTGGTGCTGTTGGTATTCCTATCCTCTCGCTGTGTTAGTACGTAGCGAAGTGCCTTTGGAATGGAATAATAAACCAGTGACAGTTCGATACCTCGTAATGAATACCATCATTAAGTTCGCGAGAAGTAATCTTCTAATGACTTGAATGAAACTGTCCTAGCATTAATTAAATTTTGCACTCCTCCTGTATAGGTGTTGCTGATTTACTCGGCGGTTAAATGTAGTCACAGTGTTGTCTACTTTACGAATAAATATGTTATTTTGGAATGTCGTGGGACTGTACCATACTTAAATACCGCAATATGATACGCAGAGAATCCTCCACTCCTATCAAAAGTGTGCAAACGAATACTTTGTAGTGTGGAGAGGAGACGAAATCATGTGCTGCAGTTGAGAACCGTACATTAATTATCGCTTTTGAAGCCTGATGACGTCTTGCCTACTGGCACAGCTCAGGCTACCAAGCGATTACCGAAAAGAACAAGGTCATCAACTGTATGCTTAATCTATCAAAAAGTCCCATAAATTTGAAGAAGAATTTCTCAAGCATTTCTCTAACATAGCTTTCATAGAGTAAACGAGGTCACAGCAACGTACTTAGCTAATTATCGGTAGAAAGTTGATCCTCCCTCGTAAAGGAAACACGAGACATGTACCATACACTACATCACTCACCTGTCGAGGGCTTAGGACAACGAGATATTAAGTGCCATTCACCAGAGATAGAGCATCGCTCGTACTTAGTAATTCCTTTTGGATATCACAACAAGATTTTAGACATGATAACTAGGATACTAGCGAGAAAGTTTTACGTTTTGTTTCTGTTTACAGTGTGACTTTTCGAGAATGTGTTTCCTACCTGTAATATAAGGGAGTATGACGTCACCCGTGTGCATTTCTGGCATGTTACGCTACGTCTACAAGGAACTGAGAGAGAAGTACTGTCCCACATTTCATCATCGTATTTAGGATTGATCCTGTTCTACACATAACATGTCGATAATCTGATGTCCTGAAAGACCACTTCTTGCAGGTACACAGTATTTTGCTCCTGTAGGAGTAAGATGTGATGATAGACAACATTATAATTGTTTAAAAGAAGTTCCATGTTTCTGTGGAACACACAAAAACTCTATATTGAACTACATGTAACTGATATTGGTACTAAAAATCCACTGATTTTCTATTTTGTTGACTAATATGAACGGATCTTAGTGATCTTAGTACATGATGCTGAAGCCATTAAATGCCTGTATTCCTGGAAGTATTTTTTTCACGTGACGTTCTGGATATGAATAAAAAGTTTGAAACAAGTAATTAGCCAAATTTGTCAAGAGGCTCTTACTGGTGTGTTGAATTAATGGTATAATAGGACGTACATGTATTATATACTACACAACCTTCCTTCGCCTCTATGAGATACGATCTGAAGTCCTTCCCACCAAGTCCGGACAGCAGGAAGGCGTTAATGTAAAAGAGACTCGACTTCTTAGAAATTACTTGTAAAATAGTCCAAAAATTATTTTGAAAACTACGACAGAAAGTCATTTATTTCTTAGTGTAACTTGATTTCTATGGTATGCATTGAATTAGACCGTTATTTCCGAAAGCAAAATGGTTGGTAAGTGTAATACTGCTAAATTCAAAATCTGTATATTGAAGCATTATGTTACGTTCTAACATGAATGAAAAAAATACAAAAGCTTTAATGGTGTATTAGGTTCGTAAACACTTATGGGATAGCATCATGATGTGATCATGTACTGATAAATTTCTGTGTTGTTTTCTCTAGAACGGTAAATGAATATTCATCAGTTACGAAACCAATATATTAAGTAGTTTATATTGTCTATTACAAGCAAAGAAGACAAGGTCAATGGCTGAAGGAAAACAATAACGGGGTTCTATAAACAAAATAAAACCCAAGACGGTACTGTAAAGAGAGAGGATGGCGTTAATGGAGGTGAGATAAGCGATGTGAAACAGCGAATGTAGTTGAAATAGTACCAGCAAGTCAAAACAAAATATTGCGAGTGAACGACGTTATTTCAGAATAAATACGATTCACAGGAGAACCAACTGCAATACATAAACTCCACACAGCAGGCAGCGTCTGCTAGATGGATTAAAGTCTCTCAGAGGATTGTAATAACAAAGAAACAGGCGCACACGTATCAGTAATATCGAAACCATCATTAAATTGTCTTCTTTGTAAAACGCTAACAAGAATAATCCGCTCAAGACTGGAACGACAGGTGTAAGCCGACATGGTGTCTATTAGTTCGGTTTTCAGAGGAAAGGGCAGGGGAACATCGGGAGGCCTAATTGAAAGGTACACTAACTGAAACTGTTATCTAACATAAATTAATTAGACACTGTCCAAAGCAATTAAGTCGGAATTCAGTGATTACTAAATGAAACAAGAATCACACTTAATTCGGATTATTACGTTAAAGTGACTCATAAATCAACTGGCAAACAACCACAATTCTAAAGAAAATCTCGGTACATCAGATTGAAAGATGTTGGGTACGATTCTAATAATCATGTATAAAAAGAGAACCAATTGCGGTAGAGAATTCGAATCATGACTGTCGTGATATTGGTTTAAAAGGCAGATAGTACTAGAGTAGGAAATCCGTTACACCTGTGGCTGGAGTTTGAAGCCAATTGGTCGTACGAATCTCTAGAGAAGGAAATCCGTTGCACCTGTGGCTGGAGTTGGAAGCCAATTGGTCGTACGAATCTGAAAGCAAGTCTTCAGAGTGATGTTTGAGGTTATTTAAATTCTATAAAAGTGACTTTACTGTCCCTACATATCCTCTCGCTATCACTTAGCATGTCGGTCTGTAGATGGAGATGGAGGCTGAAGCGGCTACAGAAACAGTCACTGGCAGAGCACCAATGGCCCTCGTGTGGGGCTAAATTCAACCCAGCCCGAAATGTTTCTAAGCCCTTCCGTCCATCTGCTCGGAGATAGACTCGGGTGACATTGCAGACCACTGGAAGAGAAGTGTGATGATGGAGGTTCCCGCACTTGAAGAAGTATAAGAGTTAAACGCCGAAAAATGACTGAAATTGTACCGATTGCTTCTTGAAAGAAGATTGACTGGGCTACGATATTCCGAGCACCGACCAGTTAAAAGGTTCCTTAAAATATGCTGGTCCCTTTTCTAAGCTTCTCCTCAGACAATTAACTAGTTACGCACTCCGACCATATTGTTCTGAAGTGAGGCATCTCACACTCTGTCTATTTCTGTGGTAAATGAAGTGTACCACAGCAGTACAATCGACTTCGTCTCCCTAAGTTCCAGTTTATTTGCATTACTGACCATAATAGTTCTTACATTGCGTAAATATTTTGTTTCCGTTTACCTACTTTTCGCAGCTTCCCATGCTTATAATGAGGTTCCAAATTATGACTTTCACTCCATTTTCTAAATGGTATTTGTGGTGCGCGGCACATCCCAAAGAAACTCAGTTTCCTTTGTTCACATTTTAGCGTTTCCTGGCCCTTGTTAAAAACAACTGGAGACCTTACACTTTGGGAGATCATGTCTGTTTTGCCTGTGGTATGCACGGTATCTATCTGCGGTAAATCTGAAGTAAAATCTGGTCAAGCGAGTGTCATTGACCCGTAGCCCATCCTGAGTGCCCTTCTGGGAATTCATCTAGGGTGTCCACCCTTTATGGCCACAGAACTCTGCTCCCGTGACGGTTGGTACTTCATCCCAATGTGTTTGCAGATGGCTTCATACTTACAGGCAGCGGGCACACTCAAAAACGTAAATTAAGACAGTTAAATATTGACAATCACTGGTAGTAATATGCATTTCACTTCTCACTGTTGATCAGTTATTCTGATATAATTGGCCTTTGTTTCCTGATTAAGATAATGAAATATTGACAATCACTGGTAGTAATATGCATTTCATTCCTCAGTGTTGATGAATTGTTCTGATCTAATTGGCCTTTAATTCCTGATTACATATTATTTGTGGGACAGCTTTGAAAAACGGGGTTGTTTAAGCAAAGCAGCAACAATCAAAAGAGTACGAACCCCATGACTTAGCCGACAGAATGAAGAAGGATATCCATATATCTACAAAATTCGTAAAATTCGTAACAGTTTTTTTACAATACTCACTGGAATAAACCCTTGGAAGGGAATCTGAGGTGCGAAACGATATACAAATTTATATCAAAACCAGACTACAATTGTGAGAGTCAAAGCACATGAAAGGGAGGCAGTTGCTGGAAAGGAGTGAGACGCAGCTATAGCCAATCCCACATGTTACCAAACATCCACACTGAGTAAGAAGTTGTGGAAACTATGAGAGATTGGAAAACTAAGCCCAATAGGGTGAAATAAATACTTTTGTCAAATAAATGAAAATTTTGAGGGGGGACTACTTGTTTAGCTAAAAGAAACAGGTGGTGCCTCGAAAAGAATTTATATGAAGACATAAATAAAAGTAAATCACGGGTAGTGGAGTGTAATCGAATGAAGTCAGGTGATCGTGAGAGACTTAAATAGGAAATGAGACACCATAAGAAGTAGGTGAGCTTTGCTAATAGGGCAACAAATTAACTTATCACGCCAGAAAAGGAAAAGATACAAACTGCAGGGTGATAATAGCAAGGAGAGTTTTTCTGAATTACGCAAATATGTTAAAACCGACCATACATTTAATGTTAGGAAGTATTTTCTGGAAATATATAAACTGAGTCAATGGTTGTTTGGAAGTGAAACGTAGACCAAGGACAGTAAGGACTAGAAGAGGATAGAATTTTTTGAAATGTGGTTCTACAGAAGAATTTCTTACGTTGAACGAGCAGAGTAACCAATCAGGAGGTTCTGAACAGAATCAGGGATAAGTGACCCTCATGGCAGAACCTGACTTAAGGTCGGGTGGACATAATCTGAGTCATTCATTTCGTAATGCAGAGGAGTGTGGTTGACAACATCGTTACAAAACGACCGTGGCTTTAAATACAGCAAACAGGTTCAAACGGATGTAGTATGCAGAAGATGGAGAGATTTGTGCTGAACCGACTAGCTCCGAGAGCTTCATTGAACCAGTCAACTGAAAAAGGGTACAAAGAACACAAGCCATCATTCACATATATTCATTTTCATTTCCGTCGTTATTTTAATACTTCTAGGGGCAGACGTATGTTAACACGACATTTAATTTACAAATACATGGTTACAGCATGGATCGAACCCGTGACACCTGCGTTATATGGAGTCTACACCAAATCATACGTCGATTTGGCCGTAAGCCCCGTGGATAGAGAGCAATTTTTCTATAACTAATTTTATTCTGTAGCTATGTATACCTGTGACTTCCGTCACACAAAATCAGGATTTGAGTTTAACAGTAGAAGAGAAAAAAATTTAATAATAGATTTCATTGATCAGACGGATACGCAACAGTGGAGCTTAGAGCTTTTTTTCAGTGAATGCCTTGAAAGGCACTCCCACACATTTCGACCCGAAGTGACGATTTCATAACATAAGAAGTTAACTCTACTGAACCGAACGGAAAATAACAGGAAGTGTGTGAGTACGTATCTTCTTATCGCATAAAGTGTGGGGTCCACCTGTGATGGCAGCAATTTGCTCGTTACTCTTGCCACCTCAGCCGTAGACAAATAGCTTCCGGTTGCTCTCGTCGATCCCCGTTCCATTCCGCAGCAGAAAGTGAATGGCGTCAAGATGGGGAGCTGCAGTTTGATACGGTTTGCTCTATTTCATTCGGCTTTATGATGGATAAGTAATATGTGTTAGTAATGTATTCGACATTGCATTTACGTAAATTCTCTTCGTATATGTGCCTACCCAGTTATCAGTATGTCAGTCTCTAGCGCTGACTTTTCTAGTCTCCAGTTCACTACGCATTGCTACACATCAGCCAGATTCCTCTGCATATGGTACATTACCGTTGAGCGGTCAGAACCACCGGAATAATGGTATTTTTCATGCCCAATAGATATAACACTGTTTATCAAATTCCGCTTGTCTTTGCGCTACGTAGGACACTAGCATACAACGTATGTGTACTCATTTCACGTGGTGCCACACTAAATGATGTTTCAGACTAAGGTCTGCTATGTTTGTATGGTTCTGTTACATTTTTTGTTAACTGTCAACATGCTGCAGTCCATAATATACTGAAGGGCTAAACAAATTGGCACACTTGCCTAATATCATGAAAGGGACCAGGTGAGCACGCAAAAGTGCAGCAACATGACGTGGCATGGACTCGACTAACGTCTGAAGTTGTGCTCGAGGGAAATGACACCATGAATCCTGCAGGGCTGTCCACAAATCCGTAAGAGTACGAGGGGGTTGAGATCTCTTCTGTACAGCACGTTGCAAGGCATCCCAGATATGCTCAATAATGTCCATGTCTAGGTAGTTTGGTGCCCGGCGGAAGTGCTTAAATTCCGAAGAGTGCTCCAGGAACCACTCTGTGGAAGTTATGAACGTGTGGGGTGTCGCATCGTCCTGCTGGAATTGCCCAAGTCAGTCGGAGTGCACACTGGACATGAATGGTGGAAGGTGATCACGTAGAATGCTTACGTGCGTGTTACCTGTCAGAGTTGTATCTAGATGTATCAGCGGTCCTACATCGCTCCAGTTACACACGCCCCACACCATTACTGAGCCTCCACCAGCTTTAACAGTCCCCTGCTGACATGCAGGGTCCATGGATTCATGAGATTGTCTCTATACCCGTACGTGTCCATGCGCTCGATACAATTTGAAACGAGACTCGTCCGGCCTGGCAACACATTTCCAGTCATCAACAGTGCAACGTCGGTGCTGATAGACCCAGGCGAGAAGTAAGGCATTGGGTCGTGATGTTATCAAGGGTACACGAGTGTGCCTTCGGCGTCGAAAGCCCGTTAGATGATATTTCGATGAATAGTTCGCACGCTAACACTTGTTGATACCCCAGCACTGAAATGTGCACTAATTTTCGGATAGGTTGTACTTCTGTCACGTTAAACGATTCTCTTCAGTCGTCGTTGGTCCAGTTATTGCAGGATCTTTTTCCGGCCGCAGCGATATAGGAGATTTGATGTTTTACCGGATTTCTGATATTCACGGAACACTCGTAAAATGGTCGTACAGGAATATCCCCACTTCATCGCTGCCTCGGAGATGCTGTGTCCCATCACTTGGCCGCCGACCAAAACACCACATTCAAACACACTTAAATGTAGATAATACGCTATTGTACCAGTAGTAACCGTTCTAACAACTGCTCCAGACACTTACTGTCTTACATAGGCGTTGTCGACCGAAGGTCCGTATTCTGTCTGTTTACATATCTGTGTATTTGAATATGCATGTCTGTACCAGTTTCTTTAGCGCTTCAGTGTACATGTTTCATTAATTGTAAACAAGTAAACCATCATGCAGTGTTACGCTTAAACAATGCCAAACTGAATCGTTGCAGTACTCCAGACATTGATTTGGAAGTCTCTTCAAAAGTAGCAAAATAAAACCTCGGTGTACTGAGTGTGAAAACTAAAGTGATTTAACCTAGTCCGAATGTGTAACTCCAAGGAAATGAAAGATTATGAGACTGTAATGAGAGTGTATGCAAAGGATCTGAAGTTCTTAACATATGGATGGGGGGAAAGTGGTAACAGCGAAAACGCAAAACATTACGATAACTAATGCGGTGTAGGTAAGCCGTTGGCATTCGAAACACCTTACACTCGTTTGAGAAACGAAAAATGTGGGGTCTTCGCGGTTTTCAAGACAATCGTATCTCACAGTCCCTGCAAAACATTGGCAGATTCAGATAACAGTGATAGAGGCGGATAGCGATCAAACCAAAGTACATCACATTAGCCCTATAACATTGAGATCTGCTGACTGTGCTTGTCAGTGAGACCCAGTAATTCATTCTCGTGCTCACAAAACGAGACGTGGATGACGCGAGCTGTGTGGACAGTGGCGCTGTCGTCTTGGAAAGCGTGCTGTGGGACGTACCTGAACACCAAACATGGTCACATAATCCTCGGGAGTAGTGTGGTCTTGCAGGTTTACCCTGGTGTCCATGGAATATCACACAGTCTGGATGACCATTACGCCACTGAACTCCCGACGTGTTTCACTCTTGTGACGTAAACTCGCTTAGAAGTTGGAAACAGTGCAAAACAAAACTCGTCCGACCAGACGGCTTCCTTCCATTGTTTCGTAGCTCATGTCATATTGCTCCGGCTCTACGATTTCGTGCTACGGGCATTTGCATCACTGTTGAGTGGTTTTGGAATCCCAGTTCACCCTGTAGTTACTTGCTTACTGATCTACCGTCGTCTGCCTTAGTGACTACAGGGTTCGTGAGTGGGACATTCATTTCTGCAGTGACTTCCGCAGCTATAACCCACTTATTTTTCGTCACATTGCTCTTCAATAACCATCTGTCATGATCACTCAACACACAATTTCGGTCGCGCTGACAGCACAGATGTTTTTCCGCTTTCCCTTTATGCTGTATAAACCTTCGATACGGCGTGTCTTGAAAAAGGAAATCTACGGGTACTTTGGTTACGAAAGCACGCACCATACGAGCACCAACAATTTGCTCACGTCTGAATTCACTTAGATCCGACATGGTGGATTCACAACTGTATAGAACTCAGTTTTGACCGCGACTGATACATGCAAAGTACTGAGAACATTGCACTGTTCGTGACACAACAGCGCATCATGGAGGTTTGGGTAGCGTCTGTATTTATATGCATGCAAACGGTTCTTTCGGTGTTTCTATATTCTTGTGCAACCCCTCTATGTTACAATACTAGGTGTTAGAGAATGCCACTCAAATTAACAAATTAGTTCGACACGTTTCGCCGGTAAGGCGACTGCATAATGGGTAGACAGAATGTAATCCCAATGTTGTTTGATCTGTTGCGACCAGAGTTATTAAGGACACATAGACATAGACACACCGTATTAACGTTGAAAACGAGTTTCATGGGATTAAATCTGTTTAAGGCGAGCATTTAAGAACGATTTTTGGAACAGTGTACCCAGAGCTCTACTTAGCGCAGTTCCTTTCGTCAGTTATTGTGCAAGTGTTCTGTTGTGTTATCGGAGCTGCCCGTATTATTAAAAATGCATGCAGAAGATAACTATCCATATTTAATATCTGTATTCAGTGCCTCTGACTTTGTGGAACCTTTCGATGTCAGAACCTGTAGTTGGTTTGCTTTAATGTAATATGAAGTGACGTCCACAAGTCTGTTCTTTAGGAATTTTTCTATAATGTATTTTATCACTCAGACGTACCGTGTTCAAGAAGGAGATTGGCGACTTAAAATTGGTAGACACAGTATACAATGCATTACACAGTGGCAAGTTCAGGATATTTTCAGAGAGATACTGTGAAAGACGAAAGATTGGGATTGGTGATACCCGTATTGCCAGTATCCATAAAACTGGAACGCCATGCACGTGTTGGCAGTATCCATAAAACTGTAATGCCAAGCATATTACTGTCTCGTTTATTTTACCTTATGAATAGCACTAACTACTATACTGAATAAATCATTGTCAGTACAAAAGAATGTAGTCCTGTGAGAGGTTTACATTTTGCAGAACATCGTCCTACTACAGTTTACTATGAAAAAAACCATATGTTACTGAGGGGGTGTTTCTAGCTTGGTACAGAATATCTTATTAGCAACTTACATTTTAAAATTATGGGAAATGAAAATTTATTTTCAGTTTATGTAGATAACCGATGAGGTAATTTAAGGAAGATAATGCGTTTACAACGTGCGTACTCCTATACGATAGATCGGGAACAAGCAACATTTCTCCGCTAGACCTACAGTACAATAAGGTTAGGAAACTTCATGTTACAGAGATCCCAAAATTTTATGATACCGATAGCAATCAAGTATTTACTGCATTCACTGTCCGCACTTCCACAGTTAGCTGCTTGTAACTTTCAAAGATTAAGCATAGAAAATTAAGTACAGATCCATATTAGTCCTAGCTACAAATGTAACCATACATTAACAAGAAGAAGGAATAAGAAAAAAGTAGTACGTAATTGTTTCCAAAACATCTGTCTTAGTTTCAAATATTGATACACAGGTGCATGAAAATTACTACAAACATGACAGTGTATGGCGAGTGTTAAGTTATTCCGAAAAAAATCTTATGCTTTAGGTATAAGAATATGCTATTCAAGCTGTTCTTCAGTTAACCACAACATCGCCTGTCTAATGATACATAATACTAACTTTGTAGCAATTCAGTTTCTTAGAGTACAGCACGTTATTATCAATGAATACTGTGTAACATCATTCATATTTATTTTACTCCAGTGTCTTGATAAGAAGTTTCATAATTATTCACGGAAAAAAACCTATTTTTACTATCGCTGTATCAAAAAATTGGTCGAACTGCAGAAATTTTCTTCCAAAATTATCTTCCTCATCGAATGGCTACAATTAACACGACTGGCAGAAACTGCAACAGTAGCGTATAGTGCGGCAAAGAATCACTTCGGATGTTGGCCGTCTATGGAAAACAGCGAACACTACTCAGTTTTACAGATGCTGTCATTTAGCCAGAAAGCGGCGCCATTCATTTTTAAAGCACGTGTTAAACATCGTTTAGCAAAACGTCTTCACATATCAATACTGAATCCTACAATCCAGTCGCTTTTCGCTGACATTATCTGCATATTTGGATCGGGAAAAAGTATGTATTAACGATACATAGGAAGAAGAAACGAAAAAGTTTCCACGAAGCACCCATAGAGACGAAAATCAGTTTGGCGCTGTAAAGATCTGCATTCAAAATTCGGTATGCATGATTCCGTTGGTGGTTGTTACTGGGTTTTTCCTTCACTCCGTCATAATTACAAGAAAGCCTGTTCATTACGCACGGGGGTGAGGTTTTTCACGGAAACGAATCGACGAACGTGAAGGCAGCTTTACGAGAACAAAGAAAGCTTGAAACAATCGAAGAGACTTTTCGCGAACCTTCAGATTTGCAATTTGAAATTCACTGACTCAAAATGCCGCTAAA
Source organism: Schistocerca serialis cubense (assembly GCF_023864345.2). Classification (NCBI taxonomy): domain Eukaryota; kingdom Metazoa; phylum Arthropoda; class Insecta; order Orthoptera; family Acrididae; genus Schistocerca; species Schistocerca serialis. The sequence goes on from NC_064643.1 coordinate 153,986,408, forward strand.
ACCACGTATGAATTCCTTCGCAGCTGTTCTGTAAAACCAGCTACTGGCAGCAACATAGCGTAACCTTTTTTTTTTTTTTGGCAATAAAAAAAGAATTCACTAGTAGATCGTAATAGTGTAGCGAGGAATATGTTGTTGTCCCCCCCCCCCCCCCCCTGAATATAGATGACAGTTTTCGAGATGGAAATGTTGAGTCGAAACAGCATTATTAATTCACCAGTGAGATAATATGACATAGTTCCTGGAAGAACGTCGACAGGTGCGCCAATGACTTTAAAGAGAAAAAAATCATAAATTTTGATCCTCAAACATTTTCATACCGCACCTAACGCGTGCTGATGGCCTTCGATATATATGAAAGGAATTGAAAAGGAAATCATCAAAATAAATATATAAATCGTCGAATATGGTGATGGAGAGCATTTAATTTGTCTGAATGTCTGCTGGAGCATTGTCAGCAGCCAGGACGCAGACTCACCACGGGCGGAGCGACTGTTCAGAGACACGAGCAGCAGGTAGCGAGCAGCGGGTAGCCGACGCGGCAGGGAGCTTGGTCTTCGCGTCGCGTCCCGCGCGTACGGCGCCACCGCCAGAGAACGACCAGCGACCAGCAACAGGTTCGCGCCGGACGCCGACTGACGCCAGCGAACGTCGCGAAGGTCGTGCCGCCCCCACTGCAGACGCCGCGCATGCGCCGCAGCGCATCTCTCACGCACACGTACGCGTACACATACACCACGGTTTCCAGTCTTCTTCGATGTGGAGGCGGCTGGCCAAGACCTGACTAGACGTTTCTGTCTTACGGAGAAATGCACGGGGTGTGGAGAGCATTTACGTCGACGATGTAACAGTCAGTGCCTTAATGGGTCGAGTGCAATAGTTACTAAATACAGGATGACCGCAAAGTCTGTTAAGGTTTGTAAATGCACCAACAATGATACAACAAGTAGAGAGGTAAAACTTGGCGCACTTTCCGGAAATGAAGTGAGTTTTTATTAAAACCAAAAAGCAAATGCAGAAGTCGGCCGAAGGATGGGACTGGACACCAGCACGTCAGCGACGCCGGGTGAGAATTTTTAAATAGTTACTATTTTGTGAGTCTCTCCCCTACACCGCTGATATGCCCAAACCTCCCCCTCCAACCCACTTCCTTCAGTATGCTGATAACACGACTTTCCTCACCCCGTACCTTGCAATTCAAAAAAATGGCTCTAAGCACTATGGGACTTAACACCTGAGGTCATCAGTCCACTAGACTTAGAACTACTTAAACCTAACTAACTTAAGGACATTACACTCATCCATGCCCGAGGCAGGATTCGAACCTACGACCACAGCGTGGTTTTGGAGTGAATCGCCTAGAGCTGCTCGGCCACAGCGACCGGCCCTGCACTCCAGAAATCCAGATACCTCCACATTCAGCTCAGTCAGTTTCCTTCCTTTATTACCAACGGCTTCTCCAGAATAACCTCTCCAAACCCCAGGCAACAATTACAGGACGAACCATCCGCACCTTCCACCTCTGTGAACCGTTTACAACTGCCCTATCCAGCTAACTGCCTTACTAAAATAACTTGTACTAATCTGCGATCGCCAACTAACTTGGAAACCTCACATACTAACTATCCAACAGGAAGCCCACCATAGACTAAAACTTCTAAAAGGCCTAACTTGAGGATTATACCCTTACGCTATTCTCCACACTTACAAAACACTGATCCAACCCATCTTCTGCTATGAGAATGTTGCATGGCTCTTCGCCCCTCCAGCCAAATCCTTGGACGCCATCTGTTCCATCTCGCCTTTGCGTCCATTTACTGGACCCTCTTGTTTGGATTTCGCTGTTACACTCTGTAGAGGTGAAGAAGGAACAAAGGTGTGGGCACGTTAAAATTAACGTCATATTCCTTCATATACGTTTTTCAGATTTAAGCTTTTTGTTTTGTCGAAATGACGTCTTTCGTTTTATTTTTAATTGATTGCCTTAAATAAATGCTTTGTAGGGATAAAGGAAAGTGAATAGAGTAGCAAAAAAGCTTTCCCTACATTTTCTCCTCCATAGATACATTCTCAGAAACTTTTCTTCGAGTTAAGGTCAATGTGGTCTTTGATTCATAATTTAAAAGTCTTGGGTCAGGGGTTCGAGTCCCGCTGCTGCTTAAATTTTGACAAATAGTCAACATTGCCGGCCGAAGACTTCAGGCAGAAGAGGTCACCTTCATTCTGCCAACGGCCTTGTCAAAGTGGGCGGAGGGGCGGACAGAGCCTCAGGGCACTATCTTGTCCTAGGGGTGGGAAACTGCCACTAAAGGCGGAAGAATCAGCAATGAGCCATGTCATGAGGATGCAGAAGGCAATAGAAACCACTGCTTTAAAGACACGTAACGTGCATCCACAGGACATGTGGCCTGGAACTGAAGAAGTGTCATGATGATCTTTCCATTGGCAAAAGATTCCGGAATAGTCCCCCCATTCGGATTTCCGGGAGGGGACTGCCAATAAGGAGGTTACCACGAGAAAAAGATTGAATAATCAACGGAAGGACAACGTTCTACGAGTCGGGACGTGAAATGTCAGAAGCTTGAACGTGGTAGGGCAACTAGAAAATATGAAAAAGGAAATGCAAATGCTCAGCCTAGTTATAGTAGGAGTCAGTGAAGTGAAGTGGAAAGAAGACAAGGACTTCTGGTTAGATGACTATAGGGTGATATCAACAGCAGCAGAAAATGGTATAACAGGAGCAGGATTCGTTATGAGTAGGAAGGTAGGACAGAGAGTGTGTTACCACGATCAGTACAGTGACAGGGTTGTTCCCATCAGAACCAACAGGAAACCAACACCGACAATGATAGTTCAGGTGTACATGCCGACGTCGCAAGCTGAAGAAGAAGAGATAAACTGTATGAGGATATTGAAAGGGTAATACAGTATGTAAAGATGGATGGGGATGAAAATATAATAGTCATGGGGGACTGGAATCCTGTTGCAGGGGAAGGAGTAGAATTAAAGGTTACGGAGTCTTTGGGTTGGGACAAGAAACGAGAGAGGAGAATGACTAATTTTCTATAACAAGCTTCAGCGAATACTCTGTTCAAGAATCACAAGAGGAGGAGGTATACTTGGAAAAGGTCGGGTGACCCACGACGATTTCAGTTAGATTACTTCATGTTCAGACAGAAAATGGCTCTGAGAACTGTGGGACATCTGAGGTCAGTTCAGACAGAGATTCAGAAAACAGATACTGGATTGTAAGGAGTACCCAGGTGCAGATATAGACTTAGATCACAATATATTAGTAATGAAGACTAGGCTGAAGTTTAAGGTATTATTCAGGAAGAATCAATAGGCTAAGAAGTGCGATACATAAGTACTAAGGAATGACGAAATACACTTGAAGTTCTCTAAGCCTATAAATACAGTAGTAAGGAACAGCTCAGTAGGCAGTACAGTTGAAGAGTAGTGGACGTCTCTAAAAAGGGCCATCACAGAAGTTGGGAAGGAACTGCGAAGAAACCATGGGTAACAGAAGAAATGCTTCAGTTGATTGATGAAAGGAGGAAGTACAAAAATATTCCCAGAAACTCAGGAATACATAAATACAATTCGCTGAGGAATGAAAAAAATAGGAAGTGCAGGGAAGCTAAGACGACATGGCTGCAGGAAAAATGTGAAGACATCGAAAAAGAAATGATTGTCGGAAGGACAGACTGAGCATACCGAAAAGTCAAAACAACCTACGATGACAATAAAAGCAAGGTTGGTAACATTAAGGGTGCAACGGGAATTCCACTGTTAAATGCAAAGGGGAGAGCGGATTGGTGGAACGAATACATTGAAAACCTTTAAGAGGGGGAAGATTTTTTTGATGTGATATAAGAAGATACATGAGCCGATTTAGAAGGGATAGCGGATCCAGTATTAGAACCACAATTTAAAAGAGCTTTGGTGGACTTAAGGTTAAGTAAGGCAGAAGGGATAGATAACATTCCATCAGCATTTCTAAAATCATGAGGGGAAGTGGCAAGAAAACGACTATTCACTGTGGTGTGTAGAATATATGAGTCTGGCGACATATCATCAGACTTTCGGAAGACGGAAAGAGCCGACCAGTGCGAGAATTATCGCACATTCAGCCTAACAGCTCATGCATCCAAGTTGCTTACATGAATCATATACAAAAGAATGGAAAAGAAAATTGAGGATTCGCTAGATGTCGATCAATTTGGCTTTAGGAAAAGTAAAGGCCCAAGAGAGGCAATTGTGATGTTAATAATGGAAGCAAGACACGTTCACAGAGTTGGTCTACCTGGAAAAAGCGTTCGACAATATAAAATCGTGTAAGCTGTTCGAAATTCTGAAAAAGGTAGGGGTAAGCTATAGGGAGGGACGGTCATATGCAATAAGTACAACAACCAAGAGGGAATAATAAGACTTGACGACCAAGAACGAATTGCTCGTATTACAAAGTGTGTAAGCAAGGGTGTAGCCTTTCGCCCCTACTGTTCAGTCTGTACAGCGATGAAGCAATGATGGAAATAAAAGGAAGGGTCACGGGTGGAATTAAAATTCAAGGTGAAAGGATATCAATGATACGATACGCTAATGACATTCCTGTCCTGAGTGAAAGTGAAGAAATATGATCTGCCGAACAGAATGAAGAGTTTAATGAGTACACAGTATTGATTGAGAGTAAATCGAAGAAAGACGAAGGTAATGAGAAGTAGTGGAAATGAGAGCAGTGAGAAACTTAACAAGAATATTGATGGTCACGAAGTCGGTGAAGTTAAGGAATTCTGCTACCCAGGCAGCAAAATAGCCAATGATGGACGGAGCAAGGAGGACATCAAAAGCAGACAAGCTATGGCAAGAAACGGATTCCTGGCGAAGAGAAATCTACTACTATCAAATATCGCCCTTAATCTGAGGAAGAAATTTCTGAGGATGTACGTTTGGACTACAGCATTGTATGGTAGTGAAACATGGCCTGTGGGAAAACCGGAACAGAGAAAATCGAAGCGTTTGAGATGTGGTGGTACAGAGGAATGTTGAAAATTAGGTGGACTGATAAAATAAGGAATGAGGAGGTTCTGCACAGAATCGGACAGGAAAGAAATACATATAAGACACCGAAAAGTAGAAGGGACAGGATCATAAGACACCTGTTAAGAGATCAGGGAATGACTCTCATGGTACTAGAGGGAGGTGTAGAGGACAAAACTGTAGAGTAAGACAGAGGTGGTAATACATCCAGAAAAGAATTTAGGAGTCAGCTTCCTAGTGCTACTCTGAGATGAAGAGGTCAGCACAGGAGAGGAACTCGTGGCGGGCCGCATAAAACCAGTCAGAGGTCTCATGCTCAAAAACATTGATAACATAGCTCTACAAAATAAAATTTTTTTTTCGTTGCCAGGGAGGTTTGAACGAAAGTGGGATATTGTTATGATACTCATTCCGAGTATATTTGTACTTTTTCCAAATTGGCTCTGGTTTTTGAGATGTAGGTTATTTGTGGAAATGAGAGTTTCATGTGGATAATATCGACTGCAGGGTCCATATATGGTGTAATGTATTTGCTACCTGTTTTTCAATTAGTGATATTGTACTATCTTTATTAAACAATTGTGCTCAGGGAGTGCATCTGTGTGGTTGAGGATTACATCATGCAAACATCACACTGTCAGCATGTGTTCAGTCCTGTTGTGCGGTGCGTGTGTTGAAGATATTGAGGGTTGTGCAGATTTGAATTCGGCGGTACTCGACATTCATTTGTTGGCCGAGGTAATCCCCGCAACAGCCGATAGGTAGCGTTCAGTGTAAACAAGAAAAATGGCGATGGTCGAAAGTCACACACATGTGCAGTGCAGCTTCAAGGAGATAGAACCTTTTCATCGTGACGTAGCAAATAAGAGGTGAGTATTCATTTCACACAATACAATTAATGATGTTTGTTGGATGTGATTGACATGCAAATACAAGAAAGTTCTGCATAATATGTAGTATTTGTGCAATTTTGTTTTAGGAAAACATGAGTTCTTCACGCCGTCTTTGCGTGAACCATCCTGATGAGTTCTGCTGCATTTGTGGTGAATACGTTCTTCAAAAGAACAGGAAGAATATCACTCCTTTTGTGAAGGAAGCGTATCTGGCATATTTCGGAATTAAACTTGGAGATCAAGACAAGGCGTGGGCACCCCATAAAGTTTGTAAATGCTGTGTGGAGCGCTTGCGGCAGTGGACAAAACGAAAAAGGAAAAGCTTATACTTCGGAGTGCGTATGGTATGGCGAGAGCAGAAGAACCATACAGATGATTGCTATTTTTGCATTGTTAATGTGAAAGGTTTTAATAGGTTCAAAAAACGAAAGTGGGAATATCCCGATTTGGAGTCAGCAAGGAGACCGGTGGTGCACAGCAACGATCTTCCTGTACCAACCTTCACAACATTACCCACGCTAACATCATCAGATGACGATGTGCACGGCGAGGAATGTGCAAGTAGTGGTTCGGAATACGAAGGACGGGAGACACAACCCCAGCAGTTCGACCAGAAGGAGCTCAGTGACTTGATACGAGAACTCAATCTTTCAAAGCAAGCATCAGAACTCTTAGCATCCAGGCTTAAGGAAAAGAACTGTCTTCATCCCAGTGTTAAAGTAACAGCTTACCGGACGAGAGAAGAAAACCTTCTTCCATACTTCAACCAAGAAGAGGTTATAGTGTATTGCAGCAATATACCTGGACTTTTACTTGAATTGGGGCTGCCGGAATATAGACCAGAGGACTGGCGTCTCTTCATAGACAGTTCCACTAGAAGTTTAAAATGTGTTCTCCTACACAATGGCAATCGTTACGCATCTATTCCAATTGCCCACTCAACAAAACTTTGTGAAGCATATGCTAACATCAAGACGGTTCTGCAGAAAATTCAGTATATGCAGCACCAGTGGTTGATTTGTGTTGATTTGAAAATGGTGAAATTCTTGCTTGGACAACAAAGTGGATACACAAAGCACCCATGTTTTATCTGCATGTGGGATAGTAGGGCAAAGCACGAACATTGGAAGCAGAAAACATGGCCTCCAAGGGAACATATGGCTGTTGGTGAAGCAAACATCATTAATGAACCTCTGGTTAGTAGGGACAAGATTGTTCTTCCACCATTACATATTAAGTTAGGACTAATGAAGCAATTCACCAAAGCTTTAGACAGAAATGGTAATTGCTTCACATACGTCTGCAATACGTTCCCTGGACTCAGTAGTGAAAAACTTAAGGCAGGAACATTTGATGGTCCTCAAATTCGCAGGCTCATCAACGATACCAATTTTACAAGTGTCATGACTGTCACTGAAGCATCGGCCTGGAACAGTTCTGTCGCTGTTGTAAAATGTTTTTTGGGCAATCATAAAGCTCCAAATTACGAGGAACTGGTCAAAAACATGCTCACTAACTTTCAAAACTTAGGAGCTAACATGAGCATAAAATTGCACTTCCTTCACAGCCACTTGGATCGATTTCCTCGTAATCTAGGTGATTTCAGAGAGGAACAAGGAGAGCGGTTCCATCAAGATATGAAAGGAATAGAGGAAAGATATAAAGGAAGATGGGACAGGCATATGATGGCAGATTATTGCTGGAATCTGCAACGTGACTGTTCTGAAGAGACCTATAAAAGGAAAGCGTGCAGGAAGCGGTTCGTCATGGACGGAAAATGATATACTTATAGAGAAACTTTTCAATTATGTTTTATACGTGGACAAATGCCTTTCAGGTTTTCATAGAAGCTATTTACAAAGATTATATTCTTTTTCCATTGTAGTTTGTAGCGCTCGAGTTCAGTATTAGCAATTTTTTCTAATCTTTTGAATAAATCATGCATTATCTCAAAAACTAGAGCCAAACTGCATAAATGGTTGCTATATTCGTCCTCAGCACCACTAACCCATCCTAAAGCCACTCAAATATCCTTGGCAAGAAAATGAGTGTTGACCAGTGTAATAATAGACTTATATCGGCAAGCAATATCCGCTTTGCTTATATTGATTTGCGATTGTTTCCCTTGCAGCATCTTTGATGCATTATTTTGATTCGAAAATATCAGAACTCATTAAACTCATCTGCTGAGGATTGCTGTATCACCAGCGAATGTTATCCATCAAACACTGAGACAGGTAAAAAACAGGCTGAATACGTTGCTGCGGTCGGCAACGCCAGTATTTGACAACAAGAATCTGGCGCAGTTGTTAGAACAGTTGCTGCTGCAAAAATAGGAGGTTATCAAAACAGCAAAAAGTGCTGGAGCACTATCATGTAGCAGCCGCATGACCCTTTGAAACATGTGGCACTTCTTCCAGCAGAGGAGGCAAAGTCTCGCACAAGAAAGGCCGATAGTTTCGGCCTGTTAGGTGATGTGAAATAAAGACTGGTCCCAGGACATGGTCGCCAGTTTTCCCGGCCCACACATGCCGGCTGCACTGATGCTGATGATCGCTGTCAGTAAATCATGGAAGTTCTGCACACTATCACACAGATGACCGTTATGAAAGTTGAAGATACTCCACATGAACTTAGCCTCATCTGTGAATAGGATGAATGACACAAATCCCAGAATCGTGGTTGCCGCCTGTTGCACATCCAGTGACAAAACTGCTCCCAGTGTGTAAAGTCAGTCGTTGTTAAGCCCTGCACATGCTGTAAGTTATAAAGGTAGTGACATTTGTCATCGAGAACGTTCCACACGGTCGTCTGGATTACCCTGTACTAGCGAGCCAACTATCTGGTACTGACACAGCAGCGTTATCACATATTCCTCCAAGTCTGATGTCCGAATATTTCGGGTACGTCCGACACGATTTCCTGCTTCCTGAAAGGTCCCTGTCTCAGAAAAACGATGAAACACTGTTGCAAACACTGAATACTGTGGTTGTTGTCGGGGGGGATAGGTCTCCTGACACATCCTTACTGCCCGCCGCCTGTTGCAATTTGCCTTTCTGTAAGTAAACACCATGTCAGCAAGATCTCGATTCCAATATGGAACCATTGCGTACAACACGGTATCACATCCACTACAACGTGAGCCAGCAAGAGAACTGAATATTACCAATTACTATGCAGGAGAGGGCGCTGGGTGATGACGTATGGGGAACAGTAAGACCCTCTAGGAGAGAACCATCCATACGTTAATTGTGACTCCATGGTACAGAGCGTATTAGACCTCATCTTTGTAACAAAGTATGACTGAATAAATGGTATCTAACATGGAAAGCAGCATGCATTTCTGACCTTAAGTTCAGTAGACATAGACGCTGTATATCCAGTCACGTGAGACACAGCGTTGGCGACAGTGCAGTCTCTATCACCCAGTGGGCTAACTCCGCACACTGCCAGGAGACTTAACTTCATGTTGAATTCATTGGTGCACATCAAGACACATATGTTATTGACTGCAAATTTAATTCAGGAAACTGGATTTTACTTGTCTGGTCACATGTCACGTGAAAAGTGTCCATGTGCTTAGTACGTATTGTCATGTCCAATTCCAATGAAAATTACAGTGAATCATCAGGAACTCTTAATCTGTCACTTTCGTGCTCGATTTCTCTCACAATTCTTTTTATTAAAATTGTGTTCCTGTCCATGACCATCCAATCAAGCAGACTTAGTTTTATGTGTATTACTAAGCACTGTTTCCAAATTTTCACATGTGAGTGGTACATTTAAGTATTTTAAGTCACTTTTAATCAAAATTCTGCTTCATTAATAACTCAATACCACAAACTCCTTTTTCATAAAATCAGTTTAAATTTTGCTCTTCCTGTTACAACTTACCTGTTATACTCAATCTCTACAGTCATTTCGTCTAACACACCCGTTACTGTTCCATGCAAGGCCACTCCTCTGTCGCCCTTCAATGGCTTTATCCACCTCAAATGGATATTCTTTTTTCGATCGTCAGTCTTCCGAGTGGATTCATACAGATTGCTACGATTTACTCGTATTCTGACCCCTGTCTTACCCAGTGATTTGCATACACTTAAACTCCCACTGCTGCAGTGGTAGCTTTCCCCTCATGTGTCATCACATATCCTATCATCTTGTCCCTTCCTTTGGTTACTGTTTCGCAAACATTCTTCTTCTCGTGCTTCCTATTGATAATCTCCTCAGTTGTTACCTTATCATTACGCTCAATTCTCAGGAACTTTCAGTAACACTGTTACATGACGGCCTAATCCAAAACTGGCAAAACTTATTTAATAATGTTACATGCACATCCCCATGGTGAATATGGTCAACGTTTTTATGCTGCATTATAACTGCAGATAATATTTAACGCTACAGATGGCAGCCCAGCTAATTTCCTCTTCTGTTACCTTCTATTTATTGTAGTGAGACGCGTGTCACTCTCTGTAACCGTGAAATTTCTTAGCTGGTTCGAGCAGCGCAGACGTCTACTTAAGAGGGGCTATAAATGTGATCAGAATAGAGAGCTGTCCTTCACTACAGCACAGAATTAACTTCAGGCCATCTGAGCATACTGAGTGGCCCAAGCACCAGTCTGTTAGTCATAAAATTCCATTGTATGTTGTCTACAGAAATCCTTTTGGAAGGATGATGTGTGTAGCCAGGTGCACACAAAATAATGGGAAAGGTGCGGGTTCTGCCTTTACTGTGTGGTTTCAGTACCAAAGAATGTTAGTTTAAAATCCCAGCAATGGACACTTTGAACGGCTCGGAATAATTGTAGATTGTGCTCTTTCCTACATATGCTACGTGTACCCATTACGGAAGGCCAGGGTTGGAAACCTGCCATGAAGTGTGAAAGATTGTTTGCCTTCCACCCACGCCAGTCCATCATTATTTAATAGTGACAAAATACTTAAGAGTACACATTTATTTAAGTAATTTAGCGTATTATTATTACTAGTCGGAGCTCATAAAGCCTGCTGCAATTGACCAACGACACTCCTACACTGGCAGAAACAACTGAGTTTCATAAAGATAGTCAGAGAATGCTTGCTACTAGGAAATCCACGAGTAAAGAGCATCAGTTTCGAAATGGAAGAGTAAAACCATACTTTGACTTGGAGTCATACAGAAGGAGTCTCCATATTAGTAATCGCTACAGAGGGCAAGCTGGTCCCAAAATTTCCAGTTGTTACTGCGGCCATCTCTCACATTCTCACCATACATGAGTGTTAAGTGTGGTGTCACCGCCAGCCACCACACTTGCTAGGTGGTAGCTTTAAATCGGCCGCGGTCCATTACTACGTGTCGGACCCGCGTGTCGCCACTGTCAGTGATCGCAGACCGAGCGCCACCACACGGCAGGTCTCGAGAGACTTACTAGCACTCGCCCCAGTTGTACGGACGACTTAGCTAGCGATGCAACACTGACGAAGCCTCGTTTATTTCCAGAGAAGATAGTTAGAATAGCCTTCAGCTAAGTCAATGGCTACGACCTAGCAAGGCGCCATAGCAATTGATAGTTATCGTATGAAGGAGCATGTCTCATCAAGAACGATGTATACAAATGATGGATTAAAGTTAAGTATTCCAGCAGCTACGTACTTTTCATTATAGCATTCATTCCGTATCCTGTTTCAGACCTCACGCCATCCTGCGTGAGCTTAGAGCGTGCATTTCGGTCTCCTCAAACCACACTGTGTCGGTACTTCTGTCGACACATCATATTGGCGACGAGGATGGGATCACGTTGCCATTAATGTCCAAGTCTACAAAAAGTTTACTGTCCTGCTGACGATAAGAGCGACTGTCTCGTGCAACGTGAACAGACACTGGTACAGATTCACTTGCTAATTGACGTGATTTCCGGCGACGTCGACGCACACTTTTTGTGGGACGAACACTGTCACTGTTAGAAAGAGTGGCAGTGGGCGGATTGGAATTAACTACATGAATGTCCATGGGTGAAGGTTCACGAGCCTGAGTATTCTTGGTTCGATTCCGGGGCGAAGCAAAGGGCCTGGAATCGTTGTGAGTGTCCGATCCGAGCTTTTTCTGGCAAACACTCTGAACATGTCCTTTTTTATTACAGAAAAAGCAAATAGCTTGGCGTGACGGGCAATTCTCACGCGAATGCCTAGTAGCACACCGCGGGCATGATTTCACTGCATTTGCGTGCTTGCGCAGGACACGTAGCTGCGCGGACGTGCGCGAGGGCTGTTTACAGTTCTGTTCAGCTCGCCCGGCGGGCCGGTTAATGTGACACACAGCTGGCGGAGTTGCAAATGATTCCTGAACAAAGTCAAGTGTGTCTTGCCTATCCAATATGTCTATCACTTGTTGAAGGGAGGGATTGACTAGTTTCAAAATTTGCTCCCGTATACGAACATCAGAAACGTTCTGTGCAATTGCATCACGGGCCATAGTATCTGAATAAGGGAGTCCACATTCACACTCAAAAGCACAATCCCTTGTAAGGCCTTGCAAATTTGCAACCCACTCCCGATTAGCTTGACCGGCCGTACGTTTTGTACGAAAGAACGTATACCTTTTCTGCAACGACATTGACTGTATCTTTGAAATATGCGTCCAATGCCGACAAAATTTCTTCGTAGGACAGAGTTGCTACGTCGCGTAGGGGAAACAATTTCTCTATCACACGGTAGGTAGACACACCGACACAGGACAATAAGTGAGGCTGCCGCTCTTTACCTTGAATTCTGTAGGCGGCGAGATGGAATCCAAATTGGCGTGACCACTGCGTCCAGCTTTCCAGGGCCGCATCAAATGGCCGGAACGGGGGTGCAACAGCATGTTGCGGCCGCGGTAGCGGTGAAGCGGCGGTTGCCGCATCGGTTTACACTGCACGTTGACTGATTCGGAAACCGATGACGTGGTCGAATCGTTTCCGATTGATTTTCGTCGTGTAGCTACCGCCACAGCTGCTGACCCTGTCCTTGCTACCGTTTTGCGTTTTGTTGCTACGCAATGGCCCTTGTCAAAGTCGCGGATCGAGGATCCGTTGGTTTGCCGATTATTTGCTCACAAGGAGAGACTTTTTGTACGACGTGGTGTTTTGCTGTTGCGTTCTGATAATGATCAGTCCAGAGTCGTGGTCCCACGTTCGTTAAAGTCCTCTGTCTTACGGCTTCTCCACCAAGGACATTGGGGTATAGTGCGAACAAAACAACTTGCTCGTCAGCACTGTACTTGGTTCGGAATCGATGCTGCGATTACGAATATGTGCTCTTCTTGCATGGCGTATGCCGAACGACAATCCGCACCACCGCGGAAATTCTTTGTATGGCCGAAAGCCTCTTCCCCTTGTCAACGTTTGCACATCGATTTTGCTGGTCCATTCTGGAATGCTCGATGGTTGGTTGTGGTCGATTCTTTCAGTAATTTTCCTTTTGTTGTCCGGATGTCTTCCACGACGTCATCTGCCACCATCCAAGCGTTATCTGCTATCTTTTGCATTGAAGGTCTTCCACAGACTATTGTTTCCGACAATGGCCCACAATTTATGTCCGCAGAATTTCAGTCATTCTGCAAGGCTACTGGTATTCAATATCTGACATCCGCGCCTTTTCGCCTCAGTCAAACGGTGCCGCTGAACGATTGGTCCGGACTTTCAAGTCACAGATGTTGAAGCTGAAAGAGCCGCATTCTCGGGAGGACGCGTTGTTGCTCTTTTTGTCTTCGCATCGCTCTCAGCCCCGAGATGGTCGCTCGACGGCAGAGTTGCTCCACGGTCGTCCTCATCGAAACTTGATGTCTTTGCTGCATCCGCCGCATCAGGTTCCTGTGCAGCGGCAGACTCCTGCTTTTGCTCCTGGCGACGTTGTATACTATCGCAACTATCGCGGTTCACGGCGTTGGCTCGCAGGGCGCATTCTTCGCTGCCTCGGCCGCGCGATGTATTTGGTTTTGGGGTCTCTGGTGAGGTGCGTCGGCATCTCAATCAGCTGCGCCTCTGGCGTCGCACGGGTTCTGCCGCTCCCCGTCTGCTTTCAGCGACGGTGCCGTCCGGTCAGCGCCCTGGGGACCCATCTACAGGCTCGCCTCATCCCCCGGTGTTACCGACGCTGCCTTCCATTTTGCCCCATGGCGACGCGCCGCCGCCGCCGCCGCCGCCGCCGCCGCCGCCTCCGCCTGTTCTCCCGCCGGCGCCGCCCGCATTCGACGCTTCGCTGCAGCCGCCAAGCGCCTCCCTGGGTCACGCGCCGCCGATCGCTTCCCGTGACCAGTTGTCCTCCGCCATGGACCTCTTGCCCGCTCCGGACCACATGGCGTCTTCGCGCGTCGGGTACCCCGACGCGATGGAGTTCGACACTTCGGCCCCTCCTGTCTCTCCACGGGCGCATACACCGCATGTTGGCGTGCACCCTGGACTAGGTTTTCAGGCGTTCCCTAGCTCCCCTCGGACCGAATGGCCGGGTGCGGGTGGCACCGCCTCGCCTGTTGTTAGGCTCCCCACCTCATCGCATACGCCAACATGGGGTCCTCCCCACGGCGGGCGGAAGCCTTATCAAACGACCGTTCGCCGATTTGCGGGGGAGGAATGTGGTGTCACCGCCAGACACAACGCTTGCTCGGTGGTAGCTTCAAATCGGCCGCGGTCCATTAGTACGTGTCGGACCCGCGTGTCGCCACTGTCAGTGATCGCAGACCGAGCGCCACCACACGGCAGGTCTCGAGAGACTTACTAGCACTCGCCCCAGTTGTACGGACGACTTAGCTAGCGATGCAACTCTGACGAAGCCTCGTTTATTTGCAGAGAAGATAGTTAGAATAGCCTTCAGCCAAGTCAATGGCTACGACCTAGCAAGGCGCCATAGCAATTGATAGTTATCGTATGAAGAAGCATGTCTCATCAAGAACGATGTATACAAATGATGGATTAAAGTTAAGAATTCCAGCAGCTACGTACTTTTCTTTATAGCATTCATTCCGTATCCTGTTTCAGACCTCACGCCATCCTGCGTGAGCTTATAGCGTGCATTTCGGTCTCTTCAAACCACACTGTGTCGGCACTTCTGTCGACACATAATTAAGAATGAGACAGCTATGAAATCACACTTGTTAACTTTCATCAGTATATAACTCTACAGTTTTCACGTTCGCATTCAGCTAGTTGCTGTCGTCATGCACTTTGGCGATTCTGCCGTACTCATTTTTCCGGGTTCTTTCTTCAATCGACCAACAGTACTTGCAGTCATCGGACGCATTTGATATTTAGTTTCGTAATTTTGATTCTATGAGCTCACTCACCTGCGTCAGGGCTACAATTAACAATTTTAATCCATTGTCAATGTGTGTAATTCACATGTTGATGGTTTACAATAGTAATCCAAATTCTTACAGTGAACAGTTGTTACTTCTGTAATGTACCAATCTTTGATGTGGTTGTCTTATTTACATGCTTGACTGGACCAACCTAATGTTTTCTTTCAGTAAAAGATTTCTGTTGTGCTACACTGTATTTTTTTTCTTACATTTTCCTGATCCTGTGGACAGTTGCCCTTCTCTATGGGTCATCAAGGATGCTAATCAGCTCAACTGGCACCACACAGCAAATCCTTTGATTTTCTACTTTTCTGGATTTTACGCAGCTTATGACTCACTTCCACGCTGTTCCACACTCACAGAAGTATAGTTTTCAAGTTACAGTTTATGTTTCACACGATTGCGTTTTTCGAGAAATGATTCCTTGTCCTGTGTTACTCTGCTTCTTTTGCCTTTCTTGCTGCATACGTCATATGTTATTTTGCTTCCAAAACTGCGGTACTCCTTTCGTTCATCTGTCACATTGCCCACAATTTTGACATTACATTCGCCGCAAATCCCATTTATAGTGCTCCTTATTACTTTCGTTTTCTTTTGATTTACTCTTAGTACAAATCCTATGTACAGTTGACGGTTCAGCATATTCAACACATCCCAGATATCCTCCTTACTTTCGCAAAAGGCAGCAGTGCATTCAGCCAATCTCCTCATCGATACACCTGAAATTTAGATTCCACTTATGAAACTAATTTCCATTTCCTTCATTGCTCCTTTTACACAGGTTGAGCAGTAAGTGATAGAGACTCCTCTTCTTAATCCAGGCTGTGCTCTCTTGCTTGCTTATTATTTATTATTGTTCCCTCATCACTCTATGTAGGGTAACGATTCATTCGTATTAAGAGCGAACGTACGATCGAAATTAGGAACGCCACCATGCCTAATGAATTTTCGCCTAGTTGCCATGTATCTTGGCTTCTGGTGGCGTACTGCAAGCAATTAGTGCAGGTTTCAGGTATGGCCTCTACGGTTGGAACTGGTCATGATCTTACTATTTCGTACTGCGAAGTAATTGAATCCTGCATTATGAGACAACATTTGGTGCATCTGTCAAAGATAATCTGTTTTTAATTACAATAACTATTTTTTAATTAAAGCTGATTATAGTCATTATAGAGTACATTGTGTAATATTACGTTCGTTATTGTTACTGTCTTTAAGGTCTTTAGTGTTTCTGTGTCTGTTACACTCTCATCCTCTGAATCAATATGCAATGCGATATTACTTTGTTAAGGGGTTTACGCAATTGTAACTGTTAATTTTTTCTGATCTGCTTGCATGCGACAGCATTCCTACCAATATATTGCAAAACGCTGTGCATAAAAACGGGATGTCCTGGCACCCAACCTCAGATTCTATTGGCGATAAAATGGAAAGGTCAACTGCTTTGGATAGCGCCAGGGATAGTAACCATTTCTACACCCAACAGGAACATATCGTTAGTGTCGTTTTCTTACAGTTAGGGTCAAAGTATGAGTATTACACACAACCTCCTGGTCAGGCAAATGGAGGGGATCGGTTAGTTCTTTTTGCATTTGATATGATCTTTTGTGGGACGGATGGAGCTTATGGAGACAGCAGTAATTCATTGGCGTTTCCTTGGAAAACCCTAAAAAAAGGGTTCGTTTGCTATATTTTTGCCGTCAACAGCGGACCAAAACCTAGAAAGATCGGGTGCACAGCTAACGGCTGAAATTTTTGTTACACCGGATCCAAAGCAGCCCCTAAGGACCGGCAACCCATATAACACTATAGAGGACGAGGTTATCTATTCCCAAAGACGTACCAAAAGCATCATGGTAAACACCGGCTATTTACACCCAATAATGGAAACAGACATTCCGAGCGCTACTTCCTACATGGGGAGCTAGAGCCACGGCCTGCAGGAGGTATCATTACGCCTAAATCTGATTGGCTCGAGACAGTTACTTAGGGGACAGAACCACGCCCGAATTTCAGTTCATGATGGATGCCGACCTCGTGTTGTGCAACCGGTGAAGATTACGCACTGTTACTAGTGTGTGAGTGTGTTGCCACGAACCTTTGTGGAAAATAAGAAGTTAACTTTTGTTTGCCTCAATTAGGAAGCTTGTTTTCGTTATTGTTACCGCTCCTTTGTATGTTCAGTCATCAACCTCATGAAGTTACATCAATATAAGTTGTGTTGTGAAAAATTGAGAATTGTCAGTCACAACACAAGTGGCGACGAGTTGGTGCCCACGTGAGTCGTCCTCATGACGGAAGTTGTCCTTCAGCAGCTGGTCCAGAGTGTCCATGACTTACTAGATGGTTTTCAACAGTTTTGCAAGCACTCTCAGGATACGCATTAACGTTTATTTACGGAACTCTTGCAAAACCGCCTG
Organism: Schistocerca serialis cubense; assembly: GCF_023864345.2. Lineage (NCBI taxonomy): Eukaryota > Metazoa > Arthropoda > Insecta > Orthoptera > Acrididae > Schistocerca > Schistocerca serialis. The sequence continues at coordinate 154,004,076 of NC_064643.1, forward strand.
GTTCCGCCGCCCCCGCCGTTTTCCGCTTTCAACGAAGATGTTGAAGACTGGGAAATACACGAGAAGCGGCTGCTACAGCAATTTCAAATCCACCAGGTTGTCCAGGAGTCTGTTCATCGTTCCTACTTTTTGTCTTGGAACCATTCCTAAGTGTATGTTCTCTTGACGAAACTCCAACCTCGGCCTTCGGATTTCTTGACTTTCTCCCAGATTTGTGAGGTTCTCGCAGCTTGCTTTCGACAACAGTTCCACGTGTTGGCTGCCCGTGTAGAATTTTAGCAGTCTCGCAAGAAAGCTGGCCAATACTATCGTCAGTGGGCAGCAGAACTGTGAGGTCTCAGACGGAAATGTCACTTCAGCGCACAAGTCTCCAAAGAATCCTAAGCGGGCGAGATGGTCCGCGACCAACTCATACAACAGCCCCTGACGTGGCTTTCTTGTGCGACGCCCTCAGACTTGACAAGCATACTCCGGGCCAGATCATTGATCTAGCATTCAAGTACAAAGTATCTACAGCGGCCGACAAACGTTTGGAATCCTGGGCGGAAGTGGTGGCCCTCCGCGACCACGACGCCTCGGAGCCCGTCGAGTCACTGGCGGAGTTTGAAGACGTTGCCGCCGTCCGTTCCGATGACCGGCACAGGCCATCCTGTTCTGCACAGCGTCGACAGGGCAGCCGCGCTTTCCAGGAATTTGCGCCCTCGGACGGCTCCGCGGGTTCGGTGCAGACCCTCAGTGTACGGAGGCCCCCGCGCCCTAGCCAACATTGCCAACCCCTTCTCCTGCCGTCCTACCTAGGATGCTTTAAGAGCAATGGAGGGGAAGACTGCCCCGACAGGTGGGCGTATTGTGCAGTGGGTACCCATAACGGACATGTCAGCTTGGCCTGCCGATCTAGGCAGCCCCCTCCTCTGGCCAATGGCCTCCGGGACCAATACCTATGGATGTCAACCAGGTGCAGTCTTTGTGATCTTCCAAGCTGATGGTCAACGTTCAGGTCAACGGTCGGCTGCTGGAGATGGAGGTGGATACTAGAGCAGCGGTCTCACTGATCAACCACTATTCCTCTTATGCGAATATTGGAGCGCCCACCTGGTGCCCACACCTCAGCGCCTCCTTACTTATGATAAGCAGGCGATCGCCCTCCTGGACCAGTTCACGGTTTCCGTCTTGCATAAATCGGTTCGCCGGTATGTTACCTTCCTTGTGGTCAACGATAACAGGAGTCAGACTGAGGCGTATACGTGTGAATGAATTAAGGCATAATGCACTTGTGTTCGCTCATGGGTGGCTCCTGAGAAAGCACACAAAAAATAAAAAAGATTATTTTCACTAAGTTTTCTTCGTCAGCAGCGTATAAAACTCCATCCGCGGTTTCCAAGAGGGCTATTGACAGAAAAAACAGCAATTTTTACCGTCTATACGTAAGATCCCAATCTGGAACTACCTTGAAATCTTCTCGGTACCTTTATCCGATTACAAGATACGGAAGTTCAAAGGAACGCTACTTGTGTAACTAAAATACGCACGTGAAAGTTATTACATAAATTTATAGATGATTGATATTAAGTCCCATAAGATTTCACACACATTTGAACATTTTATTGATTGATAATGATGGCTATGTCCGTAATATCCTCTGACTTACATTGATGGATATACCTGTGATGAATGAATGAATGAATGATGCAATTGCATAAATTTTGCTGGTACACTTCGTCAGAAATGTGTTACTTGTAGGCTTAAAAAATTGTTTAAAACATGCTTTTTGGGCACCAAATACCAGACGCAAATTCGAAGACGAGTATACACAGCGAACTGCTGCACGTTTTATGATATATTTTGAAGTTTCCAATCTCGAACGAACTTGAAAACCATGTAAAACGTGCACGTGAAAATTACATACAGTTATTAATTAATTAAATTACTTAAAATAAATAAATTTATTAATGACGAGTATACCCGTGAGTGAATGAATGAATGAATAATGCAATAGCATTAAATCATGGTTGGTTACTGAGGAAACCCAAAAAATGCGTTTTTCTCCATTTTGGTGCTGTCAGCAGCGGACAAAACCCAGTCGAGGAGTCCAAGCCTATATTTCTACAACATATTCCTAAGATTCTGATCACGAAAAGCCTTGAAGATGTTCTAGATTCTTTATCAGACTCCAGAATAGATAGGTCCAAGATACACTATCTGTAAAGTAAGCAACGTGAAACGTGGTACGAGGCGAAAGCGAAGTTTATAAAGTGATGGAGCAGGAAGACAAGTAATGCAAACTGTCTCCATTATGATCAGAAGAGTTCTGGGAACTCCACGTACTACTGAAGCCTGTGGAAAACATTCCCGCATGTAAAATTCGGTTTGATGTGTAAAATTATTTTGTGTTACTTCAGTTTAACGTAAGGAACTTTCCAAGTTGTACTGATACGTCAAGCTCTTTTTATGTGAGTGAAATGCACTTCTGCGGCAGGGGAAAGAAGGAAACCAGCTGAAAAATGCTCCTATTGGAGCACAAAAAAGGCAAATATACTCCTCCCCATTAAAAAACTCTGACTGAAAGTGGGGTACTAGTTTCCTCATTCTACCTTCCTCAGAATCTTCAAAATTTTCGCAATTATATCGGTATGTGAACCTACTCGTGCTATATTGTGCCGAGAGAGAAGGATACGGAATCTGCGGGAAAGAGATGGAGAAGTAATAAATACTGGAAGATAGAAGGCACTGGTTGTGGGGCACAAAGAGCGGAGGAAATAATAAAACTGTGAGAGACAAAAGGTACAGACTGGCTGTGGAACACAGTAGACAGTGACAGAAGAGTGATAGGAATGAGTGAAGGTGACAGTGCAAGTGGCAGAGGAGTAAAGAAAAGGAGAAAATGATAAGGTTGGAGAAAGAGTCTATGACAATGACATCGAGGCAGAGAGAGTTTGTGATAGTGAAAGGACACAGCAACACTGGTAAGGAAAGAATGAGACAGTAGCACTAAGAGAGAACAAGTGGGAGACAATGAAAATGAGAGGAGAGCGTACTAGTAGGACAGAAGAAAGTGACAGTTGGAGAGCCACGAAGAGATAATGACAATGCGTGAGTGATAATAGGCAAGTGGGAGCGGTTGAGCATGAGAAACGTAGAGGAATTTGCTAGTGGATGAGAGCTGGTTACAGTTAGGAGAGTTTATTTGTTTGAGAGTTGAGTTGACTATTAAAAAGAGCACGAATATGTTTGCATGTGAATATCTCAGCGAAAATCTTTAAATGCACTGAGGGAGGTAGAATGAGGTAGCTGGTACCCCATTTTGACTCAGAGTCTTTTAATAAATAGGAGCATATTCGCCTTTTTAGTTCTTCAGAAGAGAATTTTTCATGCTGTGTTTATTTTGTGCGTAGTATTTTTAAATTTTTTCTACCATATTATCCGTCTTCTGTACAGATTTCATTGTAATAATACACTGTATGCAAACTTTTAATTCAGATATCTTGGGAATATTTCCTTAGCCCAAATGCTTCTAATCTGTCCTGGGAAATCAGCTACGCTCGAGTTCATCAACTTTTTCTTGCAGTTACTTCGTATGTAAATTTTTTAGCGCAACAATGGACTTACAATTTTTTATTTTTTATTTATCATTTAATATTTACCATTTGTTGTTGTTGGCATCAGCTGTTATCATACATGTACCGGTATCCTCTTACCATCTACTGCACCATATTATTTCACCTTGTTTAGCGCTTAGTAAAAATTAACATTTGTTCACTAATTTTCTTACCCTGACTTCACTACTATCTTATCGCCTCAGTACTGTTTTGAAACTATTGAGTATCTCAGTATTCCTACAGCACTCACTATCACATCCAAACCTTCAGATGCCTGAAGCTGCTTACCTCGTTCTCCTCCATTGTTTTTTGGCCTACTGATGCCACCTGACACCACTAGAATTTTACCAATCTTGTAGTTTTAGCGGTTTGGAGTCGTGCCTTAAGATTTTTGCGATTGCCCCACATCGTGTCATGAGATGTACTGTAGCGCAGTTCTATTCGTTTTTACCAATATTGTAATTTTAACATCTTGGACTCACCCATTATGCTCTTTTCGGTTACACCTCACTGCGTGATATGACGTCCCACAAACATACACTTTTCTTTTAAACCATTTCTGTTCTCATAGGTGATTTTTCTTCACTAATTTTGCACATATCCTTGGTTTGAGTTCAGTATAGGTAATGAATCTGCACAATATCATTAATTATTCAGCAACTAGTAAAAACGTTAGACGACATCAAGGTTTCTGACGATACAATTTCCTTATAGCACAGACCTATCTTACGTGCACTGCAAGTTAGTTTTGCAGTGCAGTTTATAATTCCATTAGAAATGTTGGTTCAACTCTTACAATACTTAATGTAACAGTTTTCGTGGTGTTAGTTTCGATATTTAACTATGGCCAGTACTGGTGTTATTGCAGTGACCTGGTTTCTGAATGAAGACCCGCAATTGTCGATCGCTTCATGCTGTATCAGACTCTGCGCAATCATTATATCCCATATATCGGTATGTTTCTTATTACAATATCATTTACAATTTCCACACCGATGGAAGTGAAACAGTGTTCAGAAGCCCATATTAAGATAAAGTAGTCAGACATAATGTGATATGAAAGCTACTCACATACTAATTAGTATTAGTACATTCACGAAATTCATGAAGTAACATCACAACGATTATAATTAGAAAACGTGATACTGCCTGCAGCAACAATGACGTTTTATAAGAAGTGATATGCATAACTGCAAAAAGCTCCCGTACCAGTTCAGAACAATACATCGGTTTTAATTATCCAGAACTCAAAATTTCAGCAGGGAAAACTGAGGGTATTATTGACACGCAAAGAATTGAGAGGAAGATCAGCTGTGCACATTTTCAGACCTGATATGCACTTGATACCAGTACTGTATGAAGGGTAAAGAGGTTATAATCTATGAGTACTGTGATGGTAGAATCTGTGAAATATGAAACACAGGTACTCATTCTGAGTGATTCATTGCATGCAGTAATTGATGACACTCGAGAAATAACAAAGGAAATCGCAGTGTCATTGGATCCAGAGATAAGGTAAGAGAGTCAATATGTATATGGTTGTCACTACGTGCAATGTGAGATAATTTCAAGACGAAATCAACAACAAAACTAAATAAAATAAATTCCAGTGTGGAAAGAGAAATAAGTAAGGGCAATGAAGCAGTAAATTCTCATATAAAAACACAAAGTGACAAGGTCAGTTCTCATGTACCAACAGAAAAATGGGAAGAAAAGATAATGGAGAAAAGAACTGCAGTCGACAGTGAAATCTGCCGTTTTATTACAGCAGATCTAAATTTAAACTGTCGCATAGTCATCTTCAGTGCATGAGACAACATGTGACAGTAGTCTGAAGTGTCACATAGTAAGTAATATTGGTGGTGTAGAGCGTACAGGGGTGTAACGTCCCAAGCTGGATGTGGAGTGAAGAGCACGTAAGTCGTTTCAAACAGAGGAGCTGGAGCACAATCGTGGAATTGACGAGAAACTGGTCAACAGAGGCCAAGACATTTTAAAACTGTTCATAGGTTAATTACATCTGTTATCTCAGCAGAAGCAGCATTTATTTGTTGTAGGAAATTTAATTATTTCAATCTACATGAAAATGTAGATCCAAAATTTTTCTCACATTACTTTTTGGGTGTGTTACCAGTACTGTGGTCGCCACGAGATCTAATTTCTTTTATAGCAGAACACTTCAGAGATGACGCTGTTGGGTGGGTGGTTGATAATGACAGAGATGGCCACAGTTGGCTTTCAGGCAAACATTTATAAAGAGTGATTGTTATCGAAAATTGAGCGAAAATAACTAGCAGCTGTTTGAAGAGCCAACAAGTATCAACGAGATCAAGGCACCAGGAAAAGTTTCTTCGAATAGTGGTGGAGAAGCATTAAAAATCTCGACATGGACATGGATATAAAAATGTCTGGTGTGGGTAAAGAACTCATGTTAGTGTTATATATCTGGAGGGAGTTCGTTACAGCATCATGTGATAATTATGACAGTTATTCATAGACCTTCAAAAGCATGGAAGTTTAGGACGGGCCATATGGCAACTAGTGAACTGTACAGCGGTGACAGGGCTGTGCAAGGCGATTGCGTCCTATGTGTGGTGGGGACCTCGTGCAAAATAATTGGTATATTCCACATGATCCTTTAAATTAGTGTTTCAGAATCGTTTTCGCAAGAGACAGCCAGTTATGAAATCCCGGGTTTAACCAGGAATCAGGCAGAGAATATTCATGGATAGAGTGTAAACGAAGTATAGAAAGCAGACGCCGTGGTTGTGCTTAGTGGCATGCAAAAGCAGTTACAGGGAGATGTACTAATTAGAGCAATATCTGGGGTTTTCTAGAGACTTTTGAGAGTGGCGAGACTGAACCCGTGGACGGGTGTCCCACCTACATTTCAGTGAATGAGTGAAGTGAAGCATGAGCATTCCTCCATTAGTTCAAGCCACCTTGATATTTTTGACGAAATTTAAGCCGATGATTCGTCAGGAATTTCACGGATGTTTGATGAGTATGAAGCGACTCAAATGGGAAGAATATAGAATAACAATTCCTAGAGCTGGAAAGTTTGGCAAATTTGGGTTCTAAAACGGAATATTAAAGAATGTAACATGCAAGTACAGTAGTAAGCACAGGAAGGCATTTGGAGCCATGTAACGTTATCTAAAAATTTGTATTCGAAGGAGACTTAGATTACGAACTGCTCTTAAGACTGTTTAGCGATCATGCAATGCTTGTACACTGCCAGTCAAGAAGTGTGAAGTGACAGAACGTCTGGAAAGTTTAAATATTGATCCCTAGGATGATAAAGAAATAAGATTCACTGGGTATACTGAGTACTATAGAAATGCCACAGTTAAAAATTTGTTATACAATGGAGAGCCAGCGGAGATTACAGCTGGTTTAGATCCTCCTGTAACACTATTAGTAGGTGCTTTCGAATGTGAATCGTTAGTTGAGACTTATTCACAGATTTCAGCAGTTTTACAAGAACACTTTAGAGCCTTGCTGTTAAAATGTTAAGTGGTCGTGGAAGGTGTCCAAAGCAATACAGCATCTAAAAACAGTGCCTGTGCAATAATTGGATTTTGTCACAGTACACACATATTTCATAATTTCAAAACAAAGTGTCGACATTATAGATTTTTGGAATTTGTACTGCTGTAATGCCAATTTTTATGTGTCTTGAATGAAAATGTAAGTCAAAGGAAAGGTTGCAGGGAAAAAGGGGAAGTAATGAGAACTTCTGAACTAAGAGTTTGGCCAAACTCCGTAACGAAAATGAAGTTTATATGGTCTCAGTGTTGAAAAGAATACAGAAAAAGAACACAGGGACCATCCTCTAGAAAGGGAAAAAGGGAAGGGTAAGTTGGAGGTATGTGAACAGATGATAACGAAGGAGGCACTATCCTAATGATAAGGTGCAGTTTGTTTCACATCCCATAGGAAGCTTCACACTTGGGCACCTATGCTTACCTGAACTGCATCGCACAATTCTTCTTTTCACTGTCCAGTTCTCTATTTCTCTTATTTGCTCTCTTGTTTCCATTTCTTGAGTGCAAAGAGGCTTTTGACGAATTTTCATCAAATACAGGATGTGGGCATAAATATCGTATTGAGTACAATGCATAGGAGCAGTTAATACAACACTGCAACCTGTAGGCGTGTCTAGTGTTTGCATCGAACTCAAAATGCATTTCCTTCCAACTCTCAGATTCTGGTGAGAAAGATACTAAAATAGAATAGAGGAAATAAATGAGAGCTGCATATAAAATGTTCGGAGGGTAGCACAAGGAAATTAAAGCACCAAAGTAAGACCACTGTCAACAAATATTTGACATTCACTTCTGACACTGGCGGCATCTGGGTGAAGTATAGTATTACGAACAATGAATAAATTTTCGGCTTCCACGAGCGCTAAATTGATTTACTCAGATACGAGATTGCTACTTTTGGCAGTTCTCTGTTGCCATCATCGTATTTGTAAAAAATAGGGCATAAAATGCTAGGAAATAGCAACAAACCTAAGAGCACACATATATTTAGCGAAGATTTTCAGTTCATTGAAAAAAACTTTCTTATGTTTACATCACTACAGAATCTTCTCCAGTAAAGTAAGTGATGGTACATAATGTAGATACATGTTGGTATCACGAGCTGTTGTAGAAGTCAACATTTCAGTTTTTAATAACAGCTTTGTCCAAATATGTTATTGCGCCTATTACAAGAGCTCATATTCAGCATTACTTTACGGTTGATAGATTCCACTACAAATATTCTTAGCGTTACAGAGGTACACCAGATGGTACATTGTTAACACGAATCGATATTATCACCTCACATTAGAGTAAGGCGTGAACATACTATTCCACATAATTATATTTGACTAAATTATAATCATAATATGTAAACCAGGTCAGTGTTCCACATTTTAGAAGCTGTCTGTAAAGTTATATGCAACATTCATAGAACATAATTTATAAGTAAATTTTTCACGAGTACATCATTTTAGAAACGTTTTCAATAATAATAATAATAATCATCATCATCACCCAATTCAATAATTAAATGATGTGACCTCTTCGAGTAGTGGACTCAGATAGGCTTTCAGCAGTCTTCTCGGAGTGGGAAGGTCTTGGGCAGTTCTCTGCCAGGTGTTACCAGCGATCTTCTTGATGTCTTTGTCCCATCAGTCTGGTGTCTTCCTCTAGGCCTCCGATGCTCTCTCGGACTCCACTCCAGTACTAGCTTCGTCCATCTGTTGTCTTTTCTTCTTGCGACGTGGCCAGCCCACTGCCATTTCAAGGAACCTACAGTCTCTAAGATGTCATTAACCTTCGTCACAGACCGGATGTCATCTGCCCGTTTCCTATCCCTTCTTGTATAGCCCAGCACTGATCGCTCCATAGCTCTCTGTGCTGTCCTAAGTTTCCCTTTTGTAAATGAGTTCAGTGTCCATGTCCCTCAGCCATACATCACCACAGGAAGAATGCATTGATCAAATACTGCTTTCTTCAGATTTAATGGCATTTTTGATCTGAATACTTTTGAATTATTCCCAAATGCTTGCCAGCCAAGCGTGATGCGTCGATAAATTTCTGGCCTTATGGCTCCCTTCATATTTATAATCTGGCCAAGGTAGACATATTCACTGACCTGTTCTAGTAGACTGTCCTTGACTTTCACATCTCCATCTGGGACCCAGTTGTTGGACATTACTTTTCTGACGGACAGGTTCATGTTCAAGCCAACCAGCTGACATTCCGATGCAAGATATGTAACTAAGTTTTGGAGCTCTGCGAAGTCTTTGGCCAGTAAGGCAATATCATCAGCCAAGTTGGTAAGCCTTCTTCCATTAATTCTAATTCCCTTGCTTTCCCAGCTCAGCTTTGACATAGCCATTTCCAATACAGCAGAGAACAGTTTTGGGGAGATGGGATCGCCTTGCTTGACACCCCTCATGATGCGGAATTCTTGGGTTGATTCCCCGATGTTAACATAAGCTTAAGAATAATATTTCATAAAAATTCTTAATAATTGTCCATTACCAAATTTTCCTTTATACAGAATGATAGTCAGTATGACAACCTACAACCTAATTAAGGCTCTCTGTATACAGCTAATGGTATCATACATTTCAGTATGAATGGTGTCTGTTCTTTCAGACATATCCCAAAGAGTGGTGTCTGTTGTTTCAGACATATCCGAAAGAACACACACCACCCATATAGATATATAAGCGCGATGAGGGCTAATATGATCATTAAGCGCAGCAGAGAACGCTTCACCTGACCATGTGCCCTACAACGCACAAACCGCCGAGCTAAAGAGAAAAAAGAGGTAGAGGACGCTACTTTAGTGGTGTGTGACAAATGGGAATTTGGATTAGGGGGGAGGTGGTTTGGGTCGTCCGTGCAGTTAAATATAACCACTGTTCGAAGGTAGTGTATATGGTTGACACATTTGGCAAGCAAGCAGGAGGCCCAGGCTCTAATCCTGGTCTTGCCACAAATTTTCCTTTGGTATAGATCGGAATTTCTCCTTTCTGAACATATTATTGGTCTGGCCCTGGGACCAAACACAGAAATGGTGTGTAAGTGTGCGTGCTTGTGTTTGTGTGTGTGTGTATGTGTGTGTATGTGTGTGTGTGTGTGTGTGTGTGTGTGTGTGTGTACGTGTGTGTGGTTGCAGCTTATCGGCGCTCAGTGGCGGGGTTACTAACGCTCTAGTCCCCTTTAAAAAACACACGTACGGATAAAGTTTCGGAAATAGTTGCTAACAGTGATGAGGACTACCATAAAGTGACACTCATTCACTCACTCCCACCTTACTTGCGTTGAGCCGCACAATCGCTCTATTGCACGTGCTGGAGACAAATAAGAAAGGATGAATGGTGCTGTACCTGTGATTTCAACAAATGTGAAACTATAGAAGGACTAAGAGAAGGGTACAGGGAAATGTTACCATTTGTAAAAGACGTAAGTGAGCCCGTCACCCTGTGAATGCATTAAGAACATCTTCCTAAAATGTTGGGAAACATGTTGCACATATCAGCAAAACTTAAAAATCTCCCCAAATTCATATGTAACTTATCTAAAATTAGGGCAGTTCTGTCGCTATTCTGTTGGCTCCATCTGGTCAGAAAATAAAACAATCTAATTAAATGTTTGGCACAGTGATCTATACGCCACAGCCACTACAAACTGAAGGTCCTCCCGCCAGAATGAGGAGCGATGCATCATAGGACTGTGGCCTATGCAAAGACGAGTAAGGAGATCCTCGTCCCGTCTGCATGGCTGGATGGAGATACACCTTGGCTGCATCGTGGACCTTATTACAGAAGTGGTGTCGGTTCTTTTAGACTTTTCCGAAAGGACAGACACCACTCAGACAGATGTATGTGCGCCGTGAAGGCTCACATGTCACCAGTGCAGAGCACTCTTCGCCCGACCTCATGGGGGACTTGACTGGATACGACGAGCAAACAGAGGAAAAAAGGTTAGGGGGTGCTACTCGGTAGTGTGTGGCAAATGGGAACTTGGTCTGAGGGAGATGATGTCCTCGGCTAGCCTCATTCCTGGCACGGTAGCTCAGCGTATTCGATCAGATGATTAGCTGCTCTCTGTAATAAGAAAACTGACTGAACGGATCAACGAAGAACCTGAAGGGCTGTCATGGGACGTCCACCCCGAGCAAATTCAACAAACAGTGTAGAACAAAATGAGATGAACAAATAAAAAAAAGTTGGTGTAGATGGTTAACTAATCTTTCTGATAATCAAGAGACCTGGATTCTAATCCCGGCCTTGATACAAATTTTCTTTTGTCACCAATGAATACTGTCGTTGTCCAAATGCAGCAGAGATAGGATTTCTCGTTTCTGAACAACTGTATCAGATGTAGATTGATTGTATTCATCCAGGTACAGCACAATATCTACTGGCACAGATATACTTTTACAAGTATAGATTCAAAATATATGTACCAACATGGAACTACATAATTTTTTCTTTTGTTGTCAACTATATGAGGTTATCCACGACAACACGTCGCGCTAATTCTAGGTGAAACCTCGTCACGTGATGCCTATATGGAATCTGACCATCTGATATGTAGGTGAATACATTTCCAACGATTACTATAACCAATGTACAATTATTACACACGTGGGCTTGCAGCCGTTCTTAAACTGAGCCCACGATGTAACGTAACCAGTTCGCCCTTACATGGGCCTGTGCTAGTTTCCGCATCATCATAATTTGAAAAACATTTTTGAAACAAATCCTTAAGAAAAATTTTCATACATAATTACATTACATGAGAAATCCTTATGTCAAAAAAAAATCGAAATTTTTTCTCAGTTTTTAAAAAAGTTCTTGTTATCAGATTACGCAAGAAATCGTAGGTGGACGTCGGGTAATGAGCTCTCACCCAGACGTTGAATGACACATTGTCGTTTACAAGCTAGTACAAAAAAGCATGTTTGCTAACCTAAATACAAAATGTATTGATGTAGCTCCATTGGTAAATATATGTAGTGCATTTTTCCAGATTTAAAATATCAGAATGTGCACCATTGATTTCGATTATATTTGGATGTAATAAAATTAGCTCTCTTGTGGCATTATAAGATATACATAGGATTATTTCACAAAATTTTACATTCATCTTACGTAATTGAAGGGAACAGAGCAAGATATTGCTACGTCACATTTTCCTCTTAACTGAGTTGGTAGTTCAAGGATCGTCACTAGCTGGAGCACTATTCAATATCTCTGTTAACTTCTCATATTAGGATACAGATACCACCACAGCCGCTCAAGCTTCAAAACATCACACTGGATATTTCAGCCAGAGTAACCAAAGCCACACAGTTTCAAAACATGGCGTCGCCTGAGTGTAGCAGTGGAAAGACATAAGAACGCGAAAAACTTTATATTTCAGGAACACCTAGTTATTCGGAAGCTGTTCTCTCAGATTATGAAAATGAATATTTTCCTTACATATCTGAAGAAGAATCTTCTGAGAAATAGTCATATGGGGTACGTATTATATTTTTTGAAATTGTGGCATAAAACTGTATTGCAGAAATATTTCCTTAGTTAATGTTGTTTTGTCTGCTATAACCAAAATAATTTATCTGACCTCTATGGAAAGTGTAGGTAGTGTATTTAGTATATTAGGCGGAGTCTATACAGCATAATAGGCTAAACATAGGTCATGTAACTCTTGAATAAGTAGCATAGTATTCTGCAGTGGGCATAGCACTATACTGCCGAAATGTTGTCCAATGTATTTATAGCTTCTCATAGTCAAGGTTTAATTCCTATACAACAATAAAAACCACATGCAGACTGTTGACAGTCTGTTTTACTTACTAAGCAAATTGACACAAAATTTTCATGTAATACACAATTAATACAATTTAAAAGTGTTTTCCAGTAACATGAAACCTCTATTTTGTGGCCTTTTTATAGAAACAATCAAAGTGGTGATATTCATTTCCAGGAAGAGGGGCAGAACAGGTATAGGAACATAATTGCTCTCTGGCACCATCTAGTAACCTGAGGTCAGTCTGATTCTGTGGAGCACTTCTTTCTTTTCCCAGGTCACACTTTTGTACCTTCAGACAGGGATTTTTCTAGAACCGAAAAGTCCAAGAAAGATCACTGTGGTCATGTGTGTACCACTAATGAGTGGACATATATATTATTTCTAAATGCCGCAAGAAGAAATCATTCAGAGTCACCACTGTGGAGAAAGAAAATATTTTTCATGCAACTGACAGCTGTTTGAACAAAATGCGGAAGAGGACAACTGCTGATGAAAAAATGCCTCATAAGTTCGCTAATGTTTACAGTTTCAAATTCCTAAGTGAAACACCGAGGACCAGCCATCACGATACCTATGAAGAGTAAGAAAGCTAGTTGGAGGAACAGAAATCCAAAAATTACCCAAAAACTGAAGAGCTAAACAGGAAGAAACAAAGGATCTTCCTATGACAGTGTCAGTACAAAAAAGAGTTACCCCGGAAAGGAGCTAGGACATAATTGTAAATGCAAAAAGCAGTGATGGATATTAACAGAAGATAAAGCTTGCACAATTTTTAATTCTTTTTGGAATACGTCTCATTTCAAACCACAAAACACGTACTTGTTTTCTTGCATTATGCCAAACGCCAGGCAGTACGTACAAAGCCTAAAAATGCCGATGAATCTAGAAGAAGCTTTATATTTTCGTATAAAGTAAATTTTTCAGGAAAACGTGTACATATATGTCGTGATCAGTTTCTGTCTTTGCATGCGTTGCACAGTAACAGAGGACGTCTTCGAAATATTCAGAAAATGGTAATATCATGTCTTTTGCAAACTGAAGGTAGAGCAAAGCATTCAAACAGGCCAAATAAGTACTCTGACCAGTGTGTGGAGAGTGTTAGGACCAGTATTCGCTTTATTCCGAGATACCAGTCAGATTACTCAAGAATCCGAAACCCAGCTAAAGTTTATCTGAACTATAGCTTAACCGACGATTCTCTTTACACAGACTGTTACGTACCATGGTGGAGTGAAAGTATGGAGACATATATTTCGTACTGAGTTCAACATTGGATTTGAAATTACCCAATCGGACACGTGCAATACGTGTGCTAAGTTAACCGTAGCAAAAGAAAATGCCAGCACTACATTAAGCGAACTTGAACTTCTAAATCTCAAAGCAGAACAAAAGCACAACTACTAAAAGCAGAGGGAATGGAAAATCTCCTGCAATGCGAGCTGAAGAAGCGAAGGAAAGCTCTGTTTTACATGTGATAACTATAGAGATTCAGCAGGCGCTTCCTACTGCTATGTTGACATCTGGACCGGCGTTCTACAAACGCAAATTTTACTTCGGTGTCCATGACTATGCTAAAGAGGAGGGGTACATGTTCCTATGGAATGAAACAGTGCAAAGCGAGGTAGTGACGAAACTTTTAGCTGCATTATGAAGCACTTGTTGTTGTTGTTGTTGTTGTTGTGGTCTTCAGTCCTGAGACTGGTTTGATGCAGCTCTCCATGCTACTCTATCCTGTGCAAACTTCTTCATCTCCCAGTACCTACTACCGCCTACATCCTTTTGAATCTGCTTAGTGTATTCATCTCTTGGTCTCCCTCTACGATTTTTACCCTCCACGCTGCCCTCCAGTACCAAATTGGTGATCCCTTGATGCCTCAGAACATGTCCTACCAACCGATCCCTTCTACAAGTCAAGTTGTGCCACAAACTCCTCTTCTTCCCAATTCTATTCAATACCTCCACATTAGTTATGTGATCCACCCATCTAATCTTCAGCATTCTTCTGTAGCACCACATTTCGAAAGCTTCTATTCTCTTCTTGTCTAAACTATTTATCGTCCATGTTTCACTTCCGTACATGGCTACACTCCATACAAATACTTTCAGAAACGGCTTCCTGACACTTAAATCTATACTCGATGTTAACAAATTTCTCTTCTTCAGAAACGCTTTCCTTCCCATTGCCAGTCTACATTTTATATCCTCTCTACTTGACCATCATCACCTATTTTGCTCCCCAAATAGCAGAACTTCTTTACTTCTCTAAGTGTTTCATTTCCTAATCTAGTTCCCTCAGCATCACCCGATTTAATTCGACTACTTTCCAGTATCCTAGGTTTGCTTTTGTTGATGTTCATCTTATACCCTCCTTTGAAGACACTGTCCATTCCGTTCAACTGTTCCTCCAAGTCCTTTGCTGTCTCTGACAGAATTCCAATGTCATCGGCGAATCTTAAAGTTTTTATTTCTTCTCCACGGATTGTAATACCCACTCCGAACTTTTCTTTTGCTTCCTTTATTGCTTCCTCAATATACAGATTGAATAACATCGGGGAGAGGCTACAATCCTGTCTCACTTCCTTCCCTACCACTGCTTCCCTTTCATGTCCCTCGACTCTTATAACTGCCATCTGGTTTCTGTACAAATTGTAAATAGCCTTTTGCTCCCTGTATTTTACCCCTGCAGCCTACAGAATTTGAAAGAGGGTATTCCAGTCAACATTGGCAAAAGCTTTCTCTAAGTCTACAAATGCTGGAAACGAAGGTTTGCCTTTCCTTAATCTTTCTTCTAAGATACGTCGTAGGGTCAGTATGGCCTCACGTGTTCCAACATTTCTACGGAATCCAAACTAATCTTCAGTGAGGTCAGCTTCTACCAGTTTTTCCATTCGTCTGTAAACAATCCCGTTAGTATTTTGCGGCTGTGACTTATTAAATCAGCAAGGCTAACAGCGCAAAGAATATTGTTGTGTTCTCAGGCAACTGCGCGGGGCGGAACAGGAATTGAGAACATCATGGCTTTCTGTCATCATCTAGTAACCAGAGGTCAGTTTGATTCTATGGAGAACTGGTTTCTTTTCTCAGGCCACACTTTTCTGTCCTCAGACAGGGATTTTTATAGAATCGAGAAGTTCAAGAGAGCTCACTGCGGAAATGTGTATACCACTAATGAGTGGAGAGGTACTATTTCGAAAAACTGCAAGATGAAACAATTCAAACTCACCACTATGGAAAAAGAAGATATTTTTAATGCTACTGCAGCTTTCTGAACAAAATACGGAAGACGACAACTGCTGATGTCAAAATGCCTCTTATGTTCACCGGCATTCACAGTTTCAAATTCCTGAGTGAAACAACGAAGAAAAACAGCTGCAATCAGAATTGCGAAGCGAGGGCGGGCAGCAGATGTTCAGGTCGTTCAGAAGTGGAGGGAACCGATACCAGCCAGCTGGGGTGGCCGAGCGGTTCTAGGCGCTACAGTCTGGAACCGCGCGACCGCTACGGCCATAGGTTCGAATCCTGCCTCGGGCATGGATGTGTGTGACGTCCTTAGGTTACTTAGGTTTACGTAGTTCTAAGTTCTAGGGGACTGATGACCTCAGACGTTAAGTCTCATAGTGCTCAGAGTCATTTGAACCATTTTTTTAACCAATTCCAGCTGACTCAAAGAAGTTCAACGATTTGCAAGATCCACTCCAGTTCATCCCGCCAGGGCACCATTCATTTTACAATACTAGTAAGTGGAAAGATATGGGAGGCATAGAAAGTGGTGATGATAAAGGCTGCCCTCTTAATGTAGGTGGAACAATTCGTGCAGATCATTGAGACAGAATACTTTCTTCATTTGCTCGACATTTGTGTCACATCTCATATTAAAACATACTTTTATTATATACTTTCAAATATTTAGCATGTGTTAGATAATAATAAATATCGTTCTTTACTGATATATTGGGCCACGTTCAGAGGAAAGAAAGTTGTAAGCCACCAATATTCGTACATGCCTTCATCTAATTATAGTTTACGTAAGGTTTTTAGCATATACTGGCCAGTATACAAACAGAAAGCATGTAGTAACTGACATAAACTAACATAAGTAAAGGTACATAATGTAAAATACCAAAATCTGATTTATTGAATATTTTGAAACTTTCAATGCATTTTTCTCACAAAGACGAAAGTGTGGCATAGCAGTATCTAGCTCCGAGACCCTCAATTATGGTCAAAAACCACGAGACGGACCTCGGGGGTGACTCACAGAATAATGTCAACAGTAGGTTTGCCCGTTGTTCTTTCGGTATTTGTGACCGATTGGTTCTAGGCGCTTCAGTCTGGAACCGCACGACCGCTACGGTCGCAGATTCGAATCCTGCCTCCGGCATGGATGTGTGTGATGTCCTTAGTTAGGTTTAAGTAGTTCTACGTTCTAGGGGACTGATGACCGCAGAAGTTAAGTCCCATAGTGCTCAGAGCGATTTGAACCTTGTTTCTATGCCTTCGTACACTGACTATTGGTGTCAGTCAATGAATTGTGAAAAAATCACCAGCAATTTCAGTTTGAAGCGCTTTTAGAAACTCCGCCGATACCTGCATTTTACGAACAATGAGAATGCTGTGAACTCTTCTGACAGACTTTTCAAAATAAGACCTGTTCTTGAGTCAATTGTAAAGAACTGCCGTGAGCAAAAGCAAGAGTCGGAATTTTCTATAGATGAGATGATGGTTCCATATAAAGGTACAAGATTAGGTAATTTGCGCCAATATATTCAAAACAAGCCACACAACTGGGGTTTTAAGATTTTTGTTCGTGCTGGTGTGTCTGGAGTTGTCTATGATTTTCTTCCCTATACTGGCAAGGGGATGATAACTGATCTTCCTGATCACGAGAAAGTATTTGGAATTGGAGGACAAGTTATGGTTACACTTTGCAAAAGTATTGCAAGAGATATTCCTCCCAGAGTTTATTTTGACAATTTCTTTTGCAGCCTAGTAGTTATAGTTTTAAAAAATCAAAACAATGAGTCCGTGGGCACCATAAGGAAGAGTCGAATAAGTAAGTGTCCTCTACAAGACGAGAAGCAGTTACTGAAACAAAGACGAGGCAGCTCTGACTACAGGAAGGACAGCCACTCTGACCTCATTTTAATAAGATGGGCAGACAATAAAATCGTGACACTTGCAAGCTCATTTTGTGGTGTCCAACCACTCTCAACGGTTAAACGAAGCGACAGCTATGAAAAAAGAAGAATTGATGTACCCTGTCCCAGTACTGTACGTCAGTACATCAAGCATATGTGAGGAGTTGATCTTGCTGGTATACTGATAGAGCTCTACAGAACACCAATGAAAACTAGGCGTTGGTACATGAGATTGTTTGGATTTATGCTAGGTTTCAGTGTTGTAAATGTCTGGCTGGTAATGCGAAGAGAATCTCTGAACAAGAAGACCTCATGAAGTCATTCAGGGCAGATATTGCCAATGGTTTGATGTTTTCAGGGAAAAGGAAAGTAGGAAAGCCCTCAATAGACATGACACCACCACAAAAGAAGAGGAGGAAGCCAACAGCTCCGACAGTTCCACAAGATGTCTGATTTGATCATATGGAGCATTGGCCTGTATACGGTCCCAAATGTCATTGTCGTTATTGTCCATCTGGATATTCCACAGTCATGTGTTCAAAATGCAATCTAGTATTGTGCTTCGTTCCAAAGAGGAACTGTTTCCAAAAATTCCATTGCAAGAAGATCTAGAAGGGAAAATGAAACAGCTCTATTACACAGCTGGAATGCATAACTGTGTTTATAAATTAAATTATTCACGTACAGGAAATCTTTTGCTTGAGGTTATTGGCAAACACTCTTTTTCTATAATATGTATAAATGTGGTCTACTGTTGGCAATGTTGCTTGTAAGCAACATTTCATAATTTTTGTCAAAAGTTTCTAAAACTGACTGAATTGTATATCTTTAAGCATAATAAATAAATACAAGCACTGAAAAAAAATTTTTGTTTTTATTTTCACCATTTGTCAAATGAAGGGTTAAAATGATTTACAAGTTCGTGTCGCCCTCCATCGGTAATGCTGGAATTCAATATGGTGTTGGCCACCCTTATCCTTACACTCTCGCAGGCATACGTTCAATCAGGTGCTGGAAGGTTTCTTGGGGAATGGTGGCCGATTTCATAGAGTGCTGCCCTCAGGAGAGGTATCGAAGTCGGTCGGTGAGGCGTGGCACAAAGTCATCGTTCCAAAACATCCCGAAGGAGTTGTGCAGGAATCAGGTCAGGACTCTGTGCAGGCAGGTCCATTACAGGACTGTTATTGTCATGTAACCACTCCTCCATAGGCCATGCATGTTGAATAGGTGCGCGATTGTGTTGAAAGATGCAACCACCATCCCAGAATTTCTCTTCAATAGTGGGAAGCAAGAAGGTGCTTAAAACTCAATTTAGGCCTATTCTGTGATAGTGCCACGCAAAACAACAAGGGGGTGCAAGCCCCCTCCATGAAAAACACGACCACACCGTAACACTACCG
This sequence comes from Schistocerca serialis cubense, assembly GCF_023864345.2. NCBI lineage: Eukaryota > Metazoa > Arthropoda > Insecta > Orthoptera > Acrididae > Schistocerca > Schistocerca serialis. The sequence goes on from NC_064643.1 coordinate 154,023,536, forward strand.
CCTTGGAAGTTTACTGTTGACACTACACACACTGGCAGATGACCCTCACCGGCTATTCTCCATTCCCACACTCTGCCATCGCGGCGCCGCATTGTGTACCGTGATTCGTCACTCCACACAACGTTTTTCCACTGTTTACACTCCTTACACCAAGCGAGGCGTCTTTTGGCATTTACCGGCGTCATGTGAGGCTTATGAGCAGCGGCTCGACCATGAAATCCAAGTTTTCTCACCTCCCGCCAAACTGCCATAGTACACTACTGGCCATAAAAATTGCAACACCAAGAAGTAATGCAGATGATAATCGGATATTCACTGACAAATACATTATACTAGAACTGACATGTGATTACATTTTCACGCAATTTGGGTGCATAGCTACTGAGAAATCAGTACCCAGAACAACCACCTCTGGAAGTAATAACGGCCTTAATACGCCTGGGCATTGAGTCAAACAGAGCTTGGATGGCCTGTACATGTACAGCCGCCAATGCAGCTTCAACACGATACCACAGTTCATCAACAGTAGTGACTGGCGTATTGTGACGAACCAGTTGCTCGGCCACCATTGAGCTGACGTTTTCAATTGATGAGAGATCTGGATAATGTGCTGGCCAGGGCAGTACTCGAACATTTTCTGTATCTAGAAAAGCCCGTACAGGACTTACAACATGCGGTCGTGCATTATGCTGCTGAAATGTATGATCTCGCAGTGATCGAATGAAGGGTAGAGCCACGGGTCGTAACACATCTGAATTGTAACGTCCACTGTTGAAAGTGCCGTCAATGCAAACAAGAGGTGACCGAAACGTGTAACCAATGGCACCCCATACCATCAAGCCGGGTGATACGCTAGTATGACGATGACGAATACACGCTTCCAATGTGCGTTCACCGCGATGTCGCTAAACACGATTGCGACCATCATGATGCTGTAAACAGAACCTGGATTCATCCGAAAACATGACGTTTTGCCGTTCGTGCATCCAGGTTCGTCGTTGAGTACACCATCGCAGGCGCTCCTGTCTGTGAAGCAGCGCCAAGGGTAACCGCAGCCATGTGTCTCCGATCTGATAGTCTATGCTGCTGCAAACGTCGTCGAACTGTTCGTGCAGATGGTTGTTGTCTTGCAAACGTCCCCATCTGTTGACTCAGGGATCGAGACGAGGCTGCACGATCTGTTACAGCCATGCGGATAAGATGCCTGTCATCTCTACTGCTGGTGATACGCGGCCGTTGGGATCCAGCACGGCGTTCCTTATTACCCTCCTGTACCAACCAATTCCATATTCTGCTAACAGTGATTGGATCTCGACCAACGCGAGCAGCAACGTCGCGCAACGATAAACCGCAATCGCGATAGGCTACAACCCGAACTTTATCAAAGTCGGATACGTGATGGTACGCATTTCTCCTCCTTACACGAGGTATCACAACCACGTTTCACCAGGCAACGCCGGTCAACTGCTGTTTGTGTATGAGAAATCGGTTGGAAACTTTCCTCATGTCAGCACGTTGTAATTGTCGCCACCGGCGCCAACCTTGTGTGAATGCTCTGAAAAGCTAATCATTTGCATATCACAGCATCTTCTTCATGTCGGTTAAATTTCGCTTCTGTAGCGCGTCATCTTCGTGGTGTAGCAATTTTAATGGCCAGAAGTGTACTTGTAGTGTCGACGGTTTGCCGCGCGGAGTGGCCTCGTGGTTCGAGGCGCCACGTCATGGACTGCGCGGACACTCCTGCCGGAGGTTCGAGTCCTCCCTCGGGCATGGGTGCGTGTGCTGTTCTTACCATAAGTTAGTTTACTTAGTGTTTAACTCTAGGCACCGATGATCTCAGCTCTTTGGTCCCATAGGAGTTTCAACAGTTTTGGCGGTCTCCGTCAACAGACGAGGTCGTCCTATAGGAAATCGTGCTGTATGTGTCCCTTCACGTGTCCACTTCACTGTCACATCAGAAACAAAGGACCTAGGGATGTTAAGGAGTACAGACGTATGACACAAGTGACATCCCCATCATCTGACCACGTTCGAAGTCCGTTAGTTCCTCGGAGCGCGTCATTTGCTCTCTCACGATGTCTAATGACTACTGAGATCGCTGATATGGAGTACCTGGCAGCAGGTGACAACACAATGCACACAGTATGTAAAGCCTGTGTTTTGGGGTATGTCCGGATAGTTTTGATCACATAGTGTATGTTTGTGAGTGTGTGTAACGTCCTTGAAGCGATGAAGGCATTCTCATCAACATCAATACTGTGTCTGAAGCATGAAATGTACCGTCCACAGGGAAACTAATGCAGTGGGGCTCCACATGCATTGAATAAAATAATGAACAATCAGTTTCGATGGAGTTCCGGAATAGTTCTTTTTGAAGTAAAAATGGAAATGAGTGTTTGGCGTCATTGGCCGGGGGGCCCCTTACGGGGCAGGTCCAGCTGCCTTGGTGCACGTGTTGTTACATTCGACACCACATTAAACGACCTGCGCGCCGGATGGGGACGAAATGATGAAGACAACACAGCATCTAGTCCCTGAACGGAGAAAATCCCCGACCCAGCTGGGAATGGAACCCGGGCCTGTAATATGGCAAACGGTCACGCTGACCACTTTTTTGTTTTTGTTTTTGCATTTTGTTCGTTGTTGATCGTTGTGTTTGGTCGTTGCGCACATCACATGACATCAGTTAGTTTGTTGATCCTTCCACTCTGTTTTTTGTTACAGAGGCCAAACAGCTCTCTGACCAAACACGCTGAGCTACCGTGCCGGCTAGCCACTCAGCTATCGGGGCGGACGGAAGTACCACGTGGCAGTCCTTCTTTCAATACCGTTCCACTGAAAGAGTACTACATTGTGTAAAATCACTAATGTCTAAAAGTGAGGCACTTCGCCCAACCGTCCGCCAGGTAAGTGCGTAATTTATACGCTTTCTCCTTTTGGTATAGTTCAGTAATTCATAATCTTGTTGTCAGGTTCACTAGCAAACGAGTAAGTTCAAAAAATATCTCATGTGTGCTGCAGTTCTGTCGCACCCACGGAGCACAAATTAATCCACTTTAAGATAGAAACGTCTGCTTCTTCTTGTTAACACAATGCAAGGGAAAACAAAGGTTCCTGCATGAGTCAGGAAAAGATTAAAAGGCTGAAAATTCACACCGACTCATGGAGCGTAGAGGTATCGTTTTACGGGTAATGTGACAAATCAGTTGGTTTGTAAATCTTTCTCTACGTCGCTGAATCTGCTGCCACTGATCAGTCTGCTGTGAAATTAGACGGCTGAGTTTAAACAAAAGCCATGGTTAAGTTAGTCGATACCCATGATGTAACATCGATTTTTTAATAGAAATTGTAATGATTTCACAAACGAACAACTAGCTACTATTTTCCAGGTGACATGAGTGAAAGTGTTTGTCTGTAGTGTGGTAGTTTCCAGAGGACTGTACTGCTCAGAATCAATGTTTACGCTGTAGTGAAAATTCCTAACCGAGTAAAAACAAATGTAGTAACCCAGTCTCAGACCAGTATACAGCACTGATGCGGCTATCACAACTATTTATTGACATATTTACTGTTGGCGTTAGTGTCGGAATTGTCGGTGGACTTATGTTTAACGATCTTTCTAATGTTTCGCCTGCACGAGTGGATGGGTATCGACGGGGCGGTACAGCCTACTCTTCCTTCCTTTCCTTTAAGAGTAGCTGACATCGTCAACGATTCAGCCCTCGATTGCTAATATCGGAACGTCACAAAAATGCTTAACCATTCGTCGGCCGAAGACATGGAGATCAGACACAACAAGCACTACGTCAAATCCATTTAACTGCATTCTTGCTGTCAACGAGCAATGAACTGAGTTGCCTGATCACATCTCGAAGCGTGGCTCTATTTTGAACGCCTTACGGCGGTATCTTGCGTACCAGTAACGATGTGATTCTTTGTGACTTTGCTGATTAAATGCCTAATAGAAGTCTGTCGGCCACACCGACTCGCATTGTGTGGGTGCTTAAACTTAAACGATCTCTCTATTATGTGTTGTTTCCTACAATGCATTTTTTATACATACCTATAATTAATGTTTTACTGTGGTTTATTGGTCTTTAAGCCGCGTAATGCGGTTCAACACACACCTGACAAATTTTGTTTAATTTTTTCTTTATTTGTTGTTAGTTCTGCCGTTTGTCAGTACGTACTTTGTTATCCACCGAATCTGCATCCACTTTTGGTTGTCCTAGTGTCTTAATATCAGACTTCTAAGAGTTTGGATAACCATTGCGTAGCCCAAATGATATCTCTCTTAATACGCCATAACATTGCAGCTATCCATTCTGAAATTCATCGTTTTTTACAAGCAATTCGACGTCTGAGCGCATTTCTATGAGATTATTCTTGTTTCTCATTTATTTTTCCTGCCCTTATCTATGATCACATGTAATTTTGACTTACGAGAATCGTGAAGGCCTTTCATGTTTATAATTAAAGGAGATAATTGCTTTTAAAGTCAGTCATTAGTTTATTGCAACATATGAAGTGTGATGGAGGTGAATTATTGTGTCATTAAGCATCGGTAAAGAACTATGATTCTTCTCTTTGCAAACGTAGTACACTTTGTGCATGAAACGAATTCTTCTGATGTGTTCCTAGCTGGGAAGCCCAGCGACCAGGTGCACACAGGTAGTGCGCCCACGGGCGAGCTACAGTTGCGCCCCTATGTCGGCACGCTTCACAGATGGCAGGCCCCCAGAGGATTAGCGACAGGCGAAGACGCTGCATACAACACACTGCCAAGAGAAGCCGTGGACATTCTCCGTGTGCCCGAAGCAGCGGAAACTACAAACTTAGAACGAAAAACAGCTTTGTCATGATTCTGGCTAACGCGGACAGAGTGGCGAGTTGGGTGTCCCAGAATCTCAAGTGGCCCGGGGAATTTTGGCCGTTTCCCGAGAGCAGAACACCTGGGAACGTACCAGCAATACTCAAAAGGAGAAGTCTTGGTTTCTTTGTATACTCTGTCTCACACAGAGTGTCGCTCTCTTTTCCTCACGGAATGCGACGGCGAGGAGGGAGGAAATTTTGAAAGGGACCTCTTCATTAGCAAGAATGTTCGCTTTGAAAAATAGTACGAGCTACGTAATTTGCGGACGGGCGGAGACAAGACGCTGGAGGGGAGCGACTCTCTCTCTCCAGGTGCGAGAAGCGCACTAGTATTGGGCATTCCCGAATATTGCTCCTGAGGAGGCAGGAGTTCACTCCTGACTGCTTTCGGTAAGTCGCAAGGATTCTCTTATCGCTTGTCATGAGATAATGCACCTTGCATTCGTCATAAACAGCGTAGAGAGCAAAGTTTGTTAGATCCACGTAGGCGAGCTTCATTCACAGTGCGCGTTATCAAGAGCTTAACTCAAGATCACATTTCAATTTACTACATGTCCGATGACGGTGGTACTGTTAGAACAATTTTGAGCTTTGTTTAATGCAGTTTCACGTAGGTTTGCACTTGCAGATGGACGCATACCGTCGCCCAGTAAAGACAACTTGCAGTAGCAGGTTTCGGGCACTATTTTCAGCATAGGGCATGATAGACGCTATCAGCTATGTCGCCGGTAGAGTCTTGGAACCGCACGCAATCAGCCGACTCCACCGCCACGTCGACCACGGTATGAACATGGTAATACAGAAAACACCCTCTTTCCTAGCTGCGCATTCTTCTTTCGCTTTCTTCAATTTCTTTGCAATGTGTTAGATACTCATAAAGACGCAAGGAACAGTATTCACCCTTTGCCCGTAAAGAGAGTCATATGTTCAGCTGTTCTTTTTTTTATTCATTCCTCAGTTATTACACCAGGTCAACCCGTCTCATGTAATTTATTTATACTTTAAACTATAGTAAAGTCATACAATGCTCATGTTAAAAGGTAAATACCAGGCAGGCACCTTACATAATTCACTTGTTGTGAGCTCTTGGTGCCAATTCAATTCTGATTACTCGTACTCTCTGCTAGATGGAGCTGGCATTGGCAGAGAGGGAAATCAGTTTCTTTCTCAGTGGGAACATCTACTTGTAAGTGCATATACGTCATCTACGAGAATAAATGTGCAATGTCAATACCCAGTATTTTAGGTAAAAGTGTTAAATCGTTAGTATAAGTGACTGAGAGGAGCATGGAGGCTGCCGCAGAGTACTGGCCGTAAGCAGCGCTATGTCGACAGGTAGGGCACAATAATACACTACTGCCCATTAAAATAGCTACACCACGAAGAAATGCAGATGATAAACGTGTATTTATTGGACAAATATATTATACTAGAACTGACATGCGATTACATTTTCACGCAATTTGGGTGCAAAGATCCTGAGAAATGAGTACCCAGATCCACCACCTCTGACTGTAATAACGGCCTTAATACCCTGGGCATTGAGTCAAACACAGCTTGGATGGCGTGTACAGGTACAGTTGCCCATGCAGCTTCAACACGATAACACAGTTCATAAACAGTAGTGACTGGCGTATTGTGACGAGCCAGTTGCTCGGCCACCATTGAGCAGACGTGTTCAATTGGTGAGAGATCTGGAGAATGTGCTGGCCAGGGCAGCAGTCGAACATTTTCTGTATCCAGAAAAGCCCGTACAGGACCTGCAACATGTGGTCGTGCATTAACCTGCTGAAACGTAGGGTTTCGCAGGGATCGAATGAATGGTAGAGGCACGGGTCGTAACACATCTGATGAGGTGATAGACAATTTCTTGACTGTATAGTAGTTCTTGGTGTCATGCTCTCCCAAAGGCAAAAAAAAAAAAAAAAAAAAAAAAAAAAACACATTAATCCCTGACCCCATCCTGTAAACTTGTAGCCGGCTAGAGTGGCCGAGCGGTTCTAGGCGCTACAGTCTGGAACCGCGCGACCGCTACGGTTGCAGATTCGAATCCTGCCTCCGGCATGGATGTGTGTGATGTCCTTATGTTAGTTAGGTTTAAGTAGTTCTACGTTCTAGGGGACTGATGACCTCAGAAGTTAAGTCCCATAGTGCTCAGAGCCATTTGAACCATTTGAACCCCTTGGTCTTATTTTAAATTTAATAGTTACTTGCCCGTTGGATTCGTCCTTGGTGATGAATTTCTGCCTGTATTTGCAGTTAAAATAATGGCTGTTATTTTGACTTTATCTTGCGTGGCATTAATGATTTTTGGTTATTGTTTCACACGTCCATTGCATCCTGATTGATTTCTAATCTGAAAAATAAGACACTGGTCTGCCTTCCCTCTGCTTGGAAGGCTTTCCAACTGCGGCGGCTACTGCTGCAACAGAAAGCGGGATGGGCCGGCTTCCGGATCTTAACTTGTGATTCTCCGCTCTGAGGTCCGTAATTTCCGCTTCCAGGCGGAGAATCCAGTCCTATGTGTCCAGGACCCTGACAGCAGCCAGCTCTCATTTCCTTTCCTTAGCATTTCGGTTTGTCCCTTCTAGCCTAACTTGGGATAGTACAAGCGTAAACTTTTTTTTTTTATTACCGAGGCACATTGTGATGTACATACCTTCTGTTTTGGATCACTACATAGTTCTCCGACGATTTCGTCGAATACTTCTGTTTTATTAGCAGCCAGCTGAAGTATCGTTATTTAACGCCATCCCGGCAGAAATACCAGGCGTTATTACGCTTTCCTGGCTATTGGCGTGTCTTCCAGTTCTTGTGCTCTCAGATGCTACCGTGATCATGTTTTTGAGTCCCGATTTTTCTAAATGAACTAGCAGTAGCTGCTGTTAGCATAGACCATATAATTTTCTCCAGTATCCATTGTTTTATCTACATCTACATTTATACTCCACAAGCCACCCAACGGTGTGTGGCGGAGGGCAGTTTACCTACCACTGTCATTACCTCCCTTTCCTGTTCCAGTCGCGTATGGTTCGCGGGAAGAACGACTGCCGGGAAGCCTCCTTGCGCATTCGAATCTCTCTAATTTTAGATTCGTGATCTCCTCGGGAGGTATAAGTAGGGGGAAGCAATACATTCGATACCTCATCCAGAAACGCACCCTCTCGAAACCTGGACAGCAAGCTACACCGCGATGCAGAGCGCCTCTCTTGCAGAGTCTGCCACTTGAGATTGCTAAACATCTCTGTAACGCTATCACGCTTACCAAATAACCCTGTGACGAAACGCGCCGCTCTTCTTTGGATCTTCTCTGTCAAACCGACCTGGTACGGAACCCACACTGCTGGGCAATACTCAAGTATAGGTTGAACGAGTGTTTTATAAGCCACCTCCTTTGTTGATGGACCACATTTTCTAAGGACTCTCCCAATCAATCTCAACCTGCACCCACATTACCAGCAATTAATTATATATGATCATTTCAGTTCAAATCGTTCCGCACGCATACTCCCAGATATTTTACAGAAGTAACTGGTACCAGTGTTTGTTCCGCTATCATACAATCATACAATAAAGGATCCTTCTTTCTATGTATTCGGAATACATTACATTTGTCTATGTTAAGGGTCAGTTGCTACTCCCATCACCAAGTGCCTATCCGCTGCAGATTTTCCTGCATTTCGCTGCAGTTTTCTAATGCTGCAACTGCTCTGTATACTACAGCATCATCCGCGAAAAGCCGCATCGGAACTTCCGACACTATCTACTAGGTCATTTACATATATTCCGAAAAGCAATGGTCCCATAACACTTCCCTGTGGCACGCCAGAGGTTACTTTAACGTCTGTAGACGTCTCTCCATTGAGAACAATATGCTGTGTTCTGTTTGCTAAAAACTCTTCAATCTAGCCACACAGCTGGTCTGATATTCCGCAGGCTCTTACTTTGTTTATCAGGCGACAGTGCGGAACTGTATCGAACGCCTTCCGGAAGTCAAGAAAAATAGCATCTACCAGGGAGCCTGTATGTAATATTTTATGGGTCTCATGAACAAATAAAGCGAGTTGGGTCTTACACGATCGCTGTTTCTGGAACGCCTTCCTAGCTATTGGCGTGATGCCAGCACAGCGAAGAGAACATAATGTGCGCCTCGCAGTTACTTCACTTTATGGGGATGTAGAGGGCAAACGTCGCTCTCCTTAGCGACAGCAGCGAGAGTAGCCGATGGCGGCAGCCGCTGACGTCGACGTGCCGGGCAGCCCGGCGCACTGCGGTGTGCTGACAGGCGAGAGCCGACAACAGGTGGCTGTTGCCAGCGCGTCGGGCTCCGCCGCCGCTGCGAGGAATGCGACGCGGTGCTGAGTGTTGACAAGCGAGAGCCGATGAAGCTGATTTGCGTCACAGACACGCACACGCCCAGCGGAAGAGCGTAACCCTATCTCCGCTCACGCGGCGAACAATTACGACGGAATAAGCACTGCTAAACTTTAATCACGCTTTGTGTTTCTTCCATAGTATCTACTGATTAAACGAATAGCGCAGTAGCTCAGAGAACACTCCCGGTACCGCTGTTTATGATAAACTCAGAAAATACTGCATCTGATATGCGGAGCCAAATTACCCTGCGCCCGACCAAGCAGCTGTCTCGCATTCAGTAGAAATTTGAGTGAGCCGTGCTGGCCCCGGTTTATGCGTTGGTTTAAACCTTCAATGTTGCTCTTCGTTTGGTTTCCCGCGGTTATTGCGTTTATGCCGTGGTTCTTCCCGTTTCTACGTGTGGCAGCAGCGGTGTGTATCGATATTGGCACTTTGTACCATCTTTGGTCTGGTGCTTAAGCCGGTATTACCCGACGATCCGCCTCAAACTTTACTGGCCTAGCGCGACAGCCATCTAGCTGTAGAACGGGTGAAAGTAAGAAAATTAGCAGACACATTATCTGCACGCAGAAATAGAGAGCAGTTCTAAACTGCCGTCAATCCACGCATGCGCAGTAGGCAGCGATAATTCGCGCATGCGCAGAAGGGTGTAGGACGGTGCTTTCTGCTTGTTGTTTGGTTATTGTTAGGCGTCTAGTGGTTAATTTCAGACGTTCGTGTTGGGGATTTTTCGCGTTGGAGATCTTCTGCATTTTTTTCAGTAAACAGGTTTCACAAATGCAGAAAAGAAACTTTTTTTTGCATTAGATTCTTATATACTAGCTGTCTGTGAAAGGATTTTTTCTATTGATAGCTTCGTACTCTAGAAATGAAATGGAGCAGAGAGGAATTAAGCGTCTGAAATCAGGCATACAGCGAGGAAAGGTGTATGTATGAACCACTGTATAATAATAAGAAAGTCGGAAATCGTTTCTTTCTGAGGAATATGCATATAACGTTACACGGTGATTTTCGATTTGTATCGTAATGCCTTAGTTTAAGAAAGTTCAGGTTTGATTTAATTGCACCTCTTGCCTGATTTCAACATGGCAGAAAAGAGAAACGTGCAGTGAAAGGGAGAAAGTCCTTGCAGTTTGCCCCAGTGCGACAGACGAGGACTCAAAATTCTGAGTATTGTCAAAACTTGGAAAAATAACACAAGGTCACCTAAGTATTGGTCATTTAATGTGTTGCAAATTGCAGTGCATACATCCACAACAACTTTTGAAATGGTGGGCTGTGCTCTTCTGTGGCTAAAAGCCAGACTCTTAAAAGATTTCCCATTCGCCAGGAAACGTAATGTTACAATCAGTAAGCAACTTAACAGGGCGTTCACCGGTATTTTATTAGTGATCTAGGGTGGTATGATCACAAAACATAACAATATAATTCTTACTCTCTAGAAGGTGAGATAGCCTCCCTCATGACTGTGTCACACTTTTTGTTTCCATCTTCTATCATAGACAGCAGCTTCTCGAAACAGGCCATGTCCATCCTAACGAAGTTACGAAATTCTTGCGGATCTTCGGGCCTCAGTTCTTTAATGAACAGTGAATATATTTCCCTGCCTTCCTCCCTTCTTGTCAGCCAGGGTCGATCCCAACAACGTTTGAATTTTCGTTTTCGTCGCCGTTCTGCCCTAATCCGAAGATTTACTGTCACTGCCAGGGCAATAGCTCCAAAAACAAGTGGGTCCTCCATGTGCAAAATGCTGTATACACGTAAATTTCGATATACATATATCTGTGTAATGAAGTGTCGTAATATAAAACTGTTGCGCCTGTAATTCAGAACAGTACTAGCCGACATTAGAGAAAAACTATTACTTAATACATAATGGTAGAAAACACTTTCTTTATAAATAGGAACGTTGAGTTCACAAATAATTTGAACGTATGACGCATCAGTATATCATACAGTCGTCCTTGAGTTGCGAGCGGTAGAACGAGCGACTTTACAAGACATCAGGACATACTACATCTATTTTCTTTTCGCGCGTACAGTCTGCTGCTGCACATGTGCGCTGGTAATATCCCGCGTGGATGGTGTAATAGGTCGGAAGTGAACCAGTCTGTAGTTACAGGTATGTACGTTAGGGGCGCTGGTGCGTAGGTGCCCGGTTTAGGCACATCGTGTAATTCGGGCTTTATAGTTTCCGGCTAGCCATTGTGCGGCAGTCGGTCGGATGGTATGGATCAGCCACGAAATCTCCGCACGACGCTGTGTGCCGCGTCCGCTGGCGCTCTCTACGCATTGTCGGAGTTCGTGGGAGCTGTTCCCATTGCTACGAGGTTACTGGCTCACCGCCTCAAGTCGAGTGGTGATTTAATTTACGAAGCCAGTCTGTTCACATTGTGCCTTTGGCTTTCATGGTTGGCTGTTGGGGGTATTCCCGTGAGCAAGAGCGAGTGTTGGAGTTGGCGTAAGTTTGGCCACCGTCTGGTGGAGTATAACTGTATTTTGGTTATTTGAAGTCCAAGTACACCAGCGGAATTTTCTGCCTTGTGGCCGTTAGCGTTCCGCTTACCTGCCCTGCCCGATGATGTAAAATTCAGGCAGTGTCCTTTCCTCACCGTGTTGTCGCTGTCCAACACTTGTGTGTAGTTTTAACAGCTTACGCATCCTTGAGTGATGGCGGCTGCGCCTTTAAAGTTTTGGCGTTTTGGCTTTGGAGTTGCTTGTGTACTGGTCGGGTGGCAAGCAAGTCCGTTCACTGTCTCTTGGTTGTGTTGCCGGCGGATCGGATATAGTTGGGCCGACTACCTGTCTCCCCTTAACGAACGTTAATATTTATAGTGCAGAACGATGCCCGGAAAGTATTGCCTTTTCTTATTTGTGTTTGATTGTGTATATTAATGGCTCTTAGCCGATGGTTTGAATTTGTATGCTTTTGGTTGGGTTTTAAATAATGGGCCCTCAGCCGTTTTAAAACTGAAATTTCCTTACTTGTCAAGTATTGCATTGTTTGGGCCTTCAGCCTCATTAAATTTTTTTGTTGTTGTAAATCTTTGACCTTCTGACTTTTGAAAATTTATTTTAGTTGTGTTTTTAAACCATGGGCCTTCAGCCGTTTTATAATTAAAGTTACTTTCTTGTCAAGTCTTAATTGTTTGGGACTTCAGCCTCATTTGAAATATTATTTAAGGACAAAACCATGCGCTTTCTGTCGTTTGAAAATTTATTGTGGTTGTGTTTTAACTCATGGGCCTTCAGCAGTTTTCAAAATTATAGAGGTTCTGCCCTTAAGGGATAAGGTTGTGTGACATGTGCAGTCTATAGTTAAGCTCGGAAATTTGCGCTGTAATGTTTGGGCAACTAAATAAAAATAAATGTGTTCGAGTGTAACTGAGAGCCGCTCATTTTTGGCCCATATCCACAATTCCAAATACTTGTTCTGTCCTGCGCATCTAACCAGGCGTTTCATTGAGTATTAAAATTCAACTATTACCAATTAAGCATTGCAATTTAAGTAACACGCATACCACTGTAAAGCTGAAGATGGTTCCCAATTCTGAGAAAAGTCTTTGTAATAGGAACAGAATAAATTAGTACAATGGTCGCCTATTCTACATGGATTAGATGTGCTTGAAAGAAACGATGTGGCACAAAGGAATTATCAGAATGGGACGGGAATTCGGTAGAAGAGGTGTACATGAACAGATAAATCGATACAAGTTCAGAATAGAATGATTTAATCAAGAGAAAGAGCTTCACAAATAGTGCAAGTCAATATCGCTTCAGTCCACCTCTGGGTCTTACGCAAGCAGTTACTCGGCTTTGTTTCGATTGTCTGAGTTGATTGATGTCATCCCGAGGGATATCTTGCCCAATTCCCGTCTTCGTTTGTTACCGGAGCTCAACGCAAAGCGGCGCTCATCGCTGAAGACAATTCTGCAGGAGTTGGTGTGATTTCTTTCCCAGAAACTCTCCAGTCTCTCAGCCTCTCTCCCCCACCCCTCTGATCCAACCCCACCCAATAACTCTGTCAATCTGTGCCATGTCGAATAACTGCTTGCATAAGGCCAGAGTGAGACCAACACATTACTGACCTGCTCAGTTTGTGAAGCTCTTTCTCTTCAATAAATCATCCAATTTTCTGGAACACTAATTATATGCCTGTCTGTGCATGTACATCACATATACTGATCTACGTCCCATTTGGGTAATTCCTTCGTGTTGCGTCGTGTTTCTGTGCTAGAATTTAATTACTCACGCAGTACATTGTAATCACGTAGCACTTATCTTTACTTTTAGTACTATCCTGACTCGGTCAAAACTTGCATATACACACTTTCTACGTATTGAAAATACACAAATAATCGCACTGTACTTCAATTAAACTAAGGTACGTACGGCACAAGCAGACTACAAGAAAATTAGGAACTGATAATGTTAATGTAATGTGCCAAAAGTCGTTGTCAACGGCCATGCCGCGGTGGTAACATCGGTTCCTGCCATATTACCGAAGTTAAGCGCTGGCGGACTGGGCTAGCACTTAGATGGGTGACCATTCGGTCTCCCTAGCGCTGTTGGCAAGCGGGGTGCAATGAGCCATTGCGAAGCAAACTGAAGAGCTACTTGACTGAAAAGTAGCGGCTCTGGTCTCCTAAACCGACATACGGCTGGGAGAGCGGTGTGCAGACCACATGCCCCTCCATATCCACATCCAGTGACGCCTGTAGGTTGAGGATGACACGGTGGCCGGTCCGTGTCGTTGGTCCTACATCGCCTGTTAGGGGGGGAGTTTACAAAGTCTTAGCCAAAAGTCGTTAGTTAGTATTTTAGTTTTTCTGGAAGTGAACTCGATAACTGAAATTGGCTGTACACTACTGATCCTACCATCTCAGTGAACCAAACCTTCAACTGAAAATTACTAAACATGGTACAACCTTTCCCCATTGGAAACTTCACGCCAGTCAGAATACTCTGGACTACTACGTCTTCATCGAATTTATGTTTCAGATAGCCAACGTTTTGTCTTCGTCCGCGGAGGATATCTTCAAAGAGGACTGTAACATCTGTGACGGTCCGATTCACAACATGACTTGCTGATGAGTGGAAGCAAGTTTCGTTTCTGCGTGCCCGCGACATTTTATCATAATTAGAGCACTATTGACTATTGTAGGTTGCTGTCGACTGCTACTGCTGTTTCATAGCTCTTCCTCTCAATTAGAGTTTTTGTCGTGGTCGGTAGTAATTACTATCTTTTTCAGCCTATTTATGTACACGCTAGTCGAATGTAACAGTCAGTTGGCTCCAAAGCGTGTTAAGCAACAGTTGATCCACCTCTTTCTGCTGTTATAAAGTTGCCTGTACGTTCTTTCATTCATTTTTCCCTAGGTGTATTTCGAGTACGTGCCTCCAGAGTTACATAGAGTCTTGCAAAGTAACTTCTTTTCCTCCAGTTTAGCAACATACTTTGTCAACCTCAGACGTTCCTGTATCTGCTGGTTGGGTTTGTAGAACACGGCAGTATTCCGTTTCTGTTCTGTATCTTTTCTATGCGAACAATAACGTATTTGATAAAAGTTAGGAAATCCTATTCTCCTTTTATGCCAGTGTATGACTACTGTAACATCAGCAATATTTTGTTACTTCTATTCTTCATGTAATGGCTCACATTAACGTATATTTCCCGCTCTATTCAATAAATGTGTGTACGTCGTACTAATTGAGTTTAATCCGAAGATTCAGTTCACCATGCGTGTGGTACAAACGGAAAATTACATTTTCTACACGTTCTAGGTTTCAGGACAGGAGACGAAGGATTGGGACGTACGGTTTGCCTGAGCTCTGGACGGTCACTCATATTTGACGAGCTCTACGGATTCATGCAGCTCTGAGCAAACAGGACAGTCCTCGTCAAAGAGGACACTGCGTCCCTGCCGGTAGTTGAAGGTTTGCAGACATGTGCAAAGCAGAGAAGTCCTGCTTGGGTGTCAAGGTTTGGGATAAGAAACATGCGAATTTTATATTTTTAATCAGGCATTTTAACATTACCCAATTTTTGTCGGATGTGAGGTAAGTTGCTTACATCTACTTAGAAGTAAATGGTGTTGTGGAACCATTTAAATTGTATTTAGCACATGTCAACAAGACGTTTCGAAAGAAAATGCTGGCACATCACATATGGTTAAAAATTAAGGTTCCGGAGTCCTGACGCAATGTGTCTTGTGTGTTGACCACCTGATTATGATAGGACAGTTCCTCGAAACACCTTGATGATTTGTGTTTGTCATGATTAAAATGATTTAAACTCGTAGATAATGGCATTCTCCTATTAATGGGAAGTGGAAGAATAAATTAATTACGAGTACCACAAAAGTGATTCTTCGGCGCGTTGTATGAATACATATACATGTTTAGTGCTATAAATTACTCATTTCGCCTAACCTTTGAAACAGAAATTCGAGTGAGAATACCCTGTAACGGCGCCACTCCCATATTGTGTAATGTAATGCACTTTTCAGGGAACAAATACAAACGTGCGAGTCCGTCAGGTGCCAGTAAACTTCTGACAACGTGCCTGTGTTTAGATGGTTAGAAACTTTGACATACAGTGAGTATCGTCCCAACGGCCATCAGGTACTGACAAGTAATTGATACTTGTCCATCTCTCTGATTCACATTGAGGGTATTTGTGATTAGTAATGATAGAGATAATTCGTCACCAAAATACGTTAGATCTGGACACATCTGTATTCCAACTGTGCTGGTAGTAGACAATACATAAATATCCTTTTCATTAAACGTAGTACGATTGTGAGGCAGCACTTCGTAAAAATATAGTAAAAGAAGTCTTGGTGATAGTTTGCAGTGATTTTATGTACTATTCCAAAGGACTAGCGAGCCCAAGGACAATAACTGCTTTAATATTTTGTCTTTTTTCCCTTTTTGAAAACATTTACCGATCTTTGAGACCCACCTCTAATTTCACACAAATTTATCAAATGGGTTAAATGGCTCTGAGCACTATGGGACTTAACTTCTGAGGTCATCAGTCCCCTAGAACTTAGAACTATCTAAACCTAACTAACCTAAGGACATCACTCTCATCCATGCCCGAGGCAGGATTCGAACCTGCGACCGTAGCGGTCGCGCGGTTCCAGACTGTAGCGCCTAGAACCACTCGGCCACCCCGGCCGGCACAGATTTATCGCTGCACATCAAAAACACTTTGCCTCTGTGACATACCGATGCTTTATTTAATGAATTTAAAAAATATATATATGCTGTCTATTTTGAATGAGCTGGTAAATGAAATACTCGTGTGCCTCTGAAACTTGTGTGCTTGGTTTTGTGTGTGTGTGTGTGTGTGTGTGTGTGTGTGTGTGTGTGTGTGTGTGTGTGTATGTGCGTGCGTGTGCGTGTGTGTAGGCGAGAAAGACAGTACATTTTATTTTTTTTGGTGCTGTAACGTCAATAGTACAGCCTTTAATGACGAGTGAAGTGTGAACGTATATTTTCCATTCACAGTCAATAATAGTACTTCCCTTTACTTTTACCGTAACGTATTTCCGACTTAATTTCCAGGTTAAGGGAAGCTTACAACGGTACCAAGGATGTCAACGAGTGGAATTCCTTTGGTAGTGATAACTGTATTGAAACCTGATACAAAGGTTACTGTCAGCACTTATTGCTAGCTATTTGTAGAAAAATGGCCCTGTCATGAACTTCTTCTTGAGAGTGCCTATCTCTGCATTTGACGGATAGACGTTCGATTTCTGGCGGTTCCGAACGTCTGCAGTACAGTCCGATGTACAAAGGGGATGCTTCGTATTGGCGGATGGAACTTCCAGGTGAAGGTAGCTAAGTTGCTGTGGTGGGAAGTGCTCCAAGCAGTTAGATTCGGCCAGTGCGGCTTCTCCGGGAGTTTCATTGTTCTCTAACCAGCTGCGACCTCATCAGCCTCTGCAACTGCGAGTCTCCACAGCTTGTTACAGCCTTGCAAAGTTCGTCGTAGTATAGGCAAGTTTCACAAAGTGGGTAATAGATATTCTGCTGCGCGCCTGTAAAGAAGGCAGTCATTAAGAGCTTCTCCCAAACACTCACAGGTCACGTAAGACTATATGAATGGTCTCGGCTAAGACACTTGTAGTCAGTTTTGAAGGGACTATATATACTGTGGTTGACTGACGACTTGTGTGGACACTCGCCGCTCCTGACGGTTATGAGCAGTCAAGCATTGCGTACTGTGCGGGAAACCGATTCTGCCGCGAAGCATTGTCTCCTGTATATCCGCATTCCAGAAAATCTTATTCTTTTGCCATTTTTAGTTATCTGTGATTTTGGCAGAAGAAGGCGGGAGGGATGGAAAATAGTGTAAGAATTGTGAATGGGTGCTCTGGGAGATTAGTACGAAATTGCACACTAGTGACAGCTTCATTTAAATGAGCACTTTTTAGAAGATCCGCCAATGCGAGCAACACAAATGTTCGTAAATATTGGAATCTGAAAAGTATCCGAGAATGAATTGCACAGTAAATACTACATATATCATAGTACATAAGCGGTTGGGGTGGATATGTCTTTACTTTGAGAGTTTAGTTAGTGTCGGATTCACAAGGAGTGAAACCAGGGCTCAATAAAGTCATGATAACTGGAAGAACGTTTAAGCATTGGCCGTCCACACACAAAACGTCTCTTGACACAAGAATACTTTTACGATAATACCAACACATCATCGGTTTTCTTTTAAGATTTCATTAACCATACTCGCTCTAATATTCGTCGCTTTCAGGATAATCACACAGATAACTCAGTCTAATGTTTTGGCCGAGATATAATGTCAGAGGCGTTTTTGTCCCTTGTCTTCCTTCTTGATTTCGTATATATATATTTTTTTCGTATTGTGGTGGAAGTGAGGGTGTCTGAACGATGGTCAAAGAGCCGACCAATCAGAAGGAGTTCTGGATACGTATGGGTCACGGAAAGTGTGGCACAGCCTGCTGCAGCCCTCCTGATTTGCTCACAAATCATGTGAGACAGTTTTCCGACTACGATCAGCACCCGCGCGCTCACTAAATATGCGAAGGCGACAACGTCAGCGCCGTAGGCAAGCTTGTCGTTGCCCGTCTACACGTTCGGTTCCAAAAGTCGGCCAAGTTGCGCAGACTACCTGAAACAGCTGGCCTGCCCGGTTGGCCGTGCGGTCTAACGCACGGCTTTCCGGGCGAGAAGGAGCGCCTGGTCCCCGGCAGGAATCCACCCGGCGGATTTGTGTCGAGGTCAGGTGAACCGGCCGGTCTGTAGATGGATTTTAGGCGGTTTTCCACCTGCTTCGGCGAATGCGGGCTGGTTCCCCTTATTCCGCCTCAGTCACACTATGTCGGTGATTGCTGCGCAAACAAGTTCTCCACGTACGCGTACACCACCATTACTCTACCACGCAAACATAGGGGTTATACTCGTCTGGTGCGAGACGTTCCCTGTGGGGTCCACCGGGGGCCGAACCGCACGATAACCCTGGGTTCGGTGTGGGGCGACGGAGGGGTGAAGTGGACTGCTGTAGTCGTCGTGGCGTTGTGGACCACTGCGGCTGCGGCGGGGACGGAGCCTCTCCGGCGTTTCTGGGTCCCCGGTTAACATACAATACAAAACAATAGAATACCTAAACCCGCCACCCCTCTGTGATTGTGAATCCAACACGAAAGTGGTGTTCGCAATAGAAGTTGGAATACTTAATCAGACGCGTGCCTTCAAGCGGTTAAAGGCTTCTGCAAGTGTGTACCTAACCGCTCCAGAGGCACGCTGTCAAAAAGCAACGAGTAGACTATGTCACTTTGGCATTAAAGATAGGGACTGCCTTAACTGAGAATATGAAGTGATAACGTTTCTTTTCGAAACTAGAGGTGTAGACTGTTGCCATGCGGCTTTTCGCGGATGGTGCTGTAGTATACAGAGAAGTTGCAGCATTAGAAAATTGTAGCGAAATGCAGGAAGATCTGCAGCGGATAGGCACTTGGTGCAGGGAGTGGCAACTGATCCTTAACATAGACAAATGTAATGTATTGCGAATACATAGAAAGAAGGATTCTTTATTGTATGATTATATGATAGCGGAACAAACACTGGTAGCAGTTACTTCTGTAAAATATCTGGGAGTATGCGTGCGGAACGATTTGAAGTGGAATGATCATATAAAATTAATTGTTGGTAAGGCGGGTACCAGGTTGACATTCATTGGGAGAGTGCTTAGAAAATGTAGTCTATCAACAAAGGAGGTGGCTTACAAAACACTCGTTCGACCTATACTTGAGTATTGCTCATCAGTGTGGGATCCATACCAGATCGGTCTGACGGAGGAGATAGAGAAGATCCGAAGAAGAGCGGCGCGTTTCGTCACAGGGTTATTTGGTAACCGTGATAGCGTTACGGAGATGTTTAATAAACTCAAGTGGCAGACTCTGCAAGAGAGGCGCTCTGCATCGCGGTGTAACTTGCTCGCCAGGTTTCGAGAGGGTGCGTTTCTGGATGAGGTATCGAATATATTGCTTCCCCCTACTTATACCTCCCGAGGAGGTCACGAATGTAAAATTAGAGAGATTAGAGCGCGCACGGAGGCTTTCAGACAGTCGTTCTTCCCGCGAACCATACGCGACTGGAACAGGAAAGGGAGGTAATGACAGTGGCACGTAAAGTGCCCTCCGCCACACACCGTTGGGTGACTTGCGGACTATAAATGTAGATGTAGATGTAGAAAACAAGAGGAACGTAAGCCGCATACAACAGTGGAAGATATCGAAGAAAAAGCAAAATTATGCTTTCGCAGTACTGCCAGTTCATTAAGACATCCAAGAAAAGTGGTGCTGACGATGAGGATGTCTACGCACCAAAAGGAAGTTATTTTGAAAGACGTCGATTCAACAGTCGCATGGGATCTTCGTATTAACTGCAACTCCTCAAAGAAGTAATTGGTTTTGACATCATGGTTCCTGTTATTTTGTTTACACCGTACAGGACCAAGCACAAGCCGATAACTACGCCCGCTCATCGTCAGTTGATTTCGAAACGATCGTTTGTCCTCAAAAAGAAGTTATTTTATATGAATTGTCGAGTTCTCTCACCTGATCGTCCAGTTTCTCGACAGTAACGACAATCTTCTTCTTTTTGTGTTGTTCAGTGAAACGGCGTATAACACAGTGACCACCGAGAAATGCTGAACTGGTTATTTCCCTTTAGTGGTTGACACTCACTGTGCATACAGTACTCCCGTGCACTCCGTGGTGCGCCTGACCTCACACGGCTCCAACTGCTCGCCTTAGGGGGCGCCTTGTCACACGCTGTAAAGTGAGGTGTAGGCGGCCAGGTCATGTGTCGCTGGCTCACCTCTCGTCTGCACACTGGAAGGACCCTGGCCAATCTGGCACTCTGCAGATCGCAGGCAATGAACTTTCTGCCTTCACGGTGTACCAGCAGCGATTCGCCTTCGGCAAGCAGCGTAATGGCGCCACCGGGACTGCCTAGACCCTTCCGCCGCTGTTACCCACACCTCCGAACAGGAGGAAGAAATTTTTCGAAACGCCGTAATTACCACCCACTGATGCACACTGCTTTGAAATTTGGCACAAAGGTGTCAGCATCCTGCCTCTGTAACGGCGAAAAAGTGCGGGACCCTGCGACGATAGCCTCGCACTAGGCGACGCTTCAGACGGCAAAATGTCGACAGGCGAAGAAACGGCCACACCTCGGAATTTATTCTGAGCTCTGAGGAGGGTTAATGACGCTGCAGGGGCACAAAATTTCACCGCAACTCTGTCCAACGCCACCGTGGACGAGTCACGCTATGAGATGGTCGCCGCAGCCCCTCTTACCCACAATTGATCCCTTGTTTTGACGTGTCTGCGATGGACGACAGAACCGCTACGTAAAGAGTTGAAATCACACGGTCTCTTGCATTTGTAGTATTAGTAATTCATATCCGTATCCCATGTAGTGTTAACACACAGTGTAAAATAAACACCTCTGCACCTACCCACATACAGCGCCGCCAGAGATTCATATGACGAGCTGCAGAATAGTCGGTATAACTTTGTGAAACACTTTGTAGTAGGTTTCCATAAGGAACTCGGGTAGAGGGAATTTGAAACTACCTGCTAGATTTTCATTTAACGGGCCTATGATGGTCGGAAGCGCATGTCCACAATCCAGCGACCTACTTTACCTCACTCTTCTAACCACCAGCTTCGCTTCCAACCGGTTAGACCCACAGAACACAATTTATCTCTCAATAACGCTCTATACCACTTGGATTTCGTAAAAACTTCTCATATTTGTTGTTGTTGTTGCTGTGGTCCTCAGTCCTGAGACTGGTTTGATGCAGCTCTTCATGCAACACTATGCTCTGCAAGCTTCTTAATCTCCCAGTACCTACTGCAGCCCACATCCTTCTGAATCTGCTTAGTGTATTCATCTCTTAGTCTCCCTCTACGATTTTTACCCTCCACGCTGCCCTCCAGTACCAAATTGGTGATTCCTTGATGCCTCAGAACATGTCCTACCAACCGATCCCTTCTACAAGTCAAGTTGTGCCACAAACTCCTCTTCTCCCCAATTCTATTCAATACCTCCACATTAGTTATGTGATCCACCCATCTAATCTTCAGCATTCTTCTGTAGCACCACATTTCGAAAGCTTCTATTCTCTTCTTGTCTAAGCTACTTATAGTCCACGTTTCACATCCATACATGGCTACGCCCCATACAAATACTTTTAGAAACGACCTCCTGACACTCGATGTTAACAAGTTTTTCTTCTTCAGAAAGGTTTCCTTGCCACTGCCAGTCTACATTTTATATCCTCTCTACTTCGACCATCATCATTTATTTTTCTCCCAAAATAGCAAAACTCCTTTACTACTTTGTCTCAATTCCTAATCTAATTCCCTCAGCATCACCTGACTTAATTCGACTAAATTCCATTATCCTCGTTTTGCAGTTGTTGCTGTTCATCTTATACCCTCCTTTCAAGACACTGTCAATTCCGTTCAACTGCTCTTCCAAGTCCTTTTCTGTCTCTGACAGAATTACAATGTCATCGGCGAACCTCAAAGCTTTTATTTCTTCTCCATGGATTTTAATACCTACTCCGAACTTTTCTTTTGTTTCCATTATTGCTTGCTCAATATACAGATTGAATAACGTCGGGGATAGGCTACAACACTGTCTCACTCCCTTCCCAACCACTGCTTCACTTTCATGCCCATCGACTCTTATAACTGCCATCTGCTTTCTGTACAAATTGTAGGTACCCTTTCGCTCTCTGTATTTTACCCCTGCCACCTTCAGAATTTGAAGAGAGTATTCCAGTCAACATTGTCTCAATGTTTCTCTAAGTCTACAAATGCTAGAAAAGTAGGTTTGTCTTTCCTTAATCTTTCTTCTAAGGTAGGTCGTAGGGTCAGTATTGCCTCACGTGTTCCAACATTTCTACGGAATCCAAACTGATCTTCCCCGAGGTCGGCTTCTATCAGTTTTTCCGTTCGTCTGTAAAAATTCGCGTTAGTATTTTGCAGCTGTGAATTATTAAACGGATAGTTCGGTAATTTTCACATCTGTCAACACCTGCTTTCTTTGGGATTGGGATTATTATATTCTTCTTGAAGTCTGAGGGTATTTCATACATCTTGCTCACCAAATGGTCGAGTTTTGTCACGACGGGCTATCCCAAGGCTGTCACTAGTTCTAATGGAATGAGGTCTACTCTGGGGGCCTTGTTTCGACTCAGGTCTTTCAGTGCTCTGTCAAACTCTTCACGCAATATCATATCTCCCATTTCATCTTCATCTGCATCCTCTTCCATTTTCATAATATTGTCCTCAAGTACATCGCCCTTGTATAGACACTCTATATACTCCTTCCACCTCTCTGCTTTCCCTTGTTTGCTTACGACTGGGTTTCCATCAAAGCTCTTGATACTGATGCATGTGGTTCTCTTTTCTCCACAGGTCTCTTTAATTTCCCTGTAGGCAGTATCTATCTTACCCCTAGTGAGATAAGCCTCTACATCCTTACATTTGTCCTTTTGCCATCCCTGCCTAGCCATTTTGCAGTTTCTGTCGATTTCATTTTTGAGACGTTTGTATTCCTTTATGCCTGCTTCATTTACTGCATTTTTATATTTTCTCCTTTCATCAGTTAAATTCCATATTTCTTCTGTTACCCAAGGGTTCCTACTAGCCCTCGTCTTTTTACCTATTTGATCCTCTGCTGCCTTCACTATTTCGTCTTCAAAGCTACACATTCTTCTTCTACTGTATTTCTTTCCCCCATTCCTGTCAATTGTTCCCTTATGCTCTCACTGAAACTCTGTACAACCTCTGTTTCTTTCAGTTTATCAAGGTCCCACCTCCTTAAATTCCCACCTTTTTGCAGTTTCTTCAGTTTTAATCTATAGTTCATAACCAATAAATTGTGGTCGGAGTCCACACCTGTCCCTGGAAATGTCTTACAATTTAAAACCCCGTTCCTAAATCTTTGTCTTACCATTATATAATCTGTCTGATACCTTTTAGTATCTCCAGGGTTATTCCATGTATACAACGTTCTTTCTTGATTCTTAAACCAAGTTTCTGCTCTACGCAAAACTCTACCAGGCGGCTTCGTCTTTCATATCTTAGCCCCAATCCATATTCACCTACTGTGTTTCCTTCTCTCCATTTTCCTACTCTCGAATTCCAGTCACCCATGACTATTAAATTTTCGTCTCCCTTCACTACCTGAATAATTTCTTTTATCTCATCATACATTTCATCGTTTTCTTCGTCATCTGCAGAGCTAGTTGGCATATAAACTTGTACTATTGTAGTAGGCGTTGGCTTCGTGTCTATCTTGCCCACAATAATGCTTTCATTATGCTGTTGGTAGTAGCTTACCCGTACTCCTGTTTTTTTATTCATTATTAAACCTACTGCTGCATTACCCCTATTTGATTTTGTATTTATAACCTGGCCAAACGTCTCCTGCTACCGAACTTCACTAATTCCCACTATATCTAACATTAACCTATCCATTTCCCTTTTTAAATTTTCTAACCTACCTGCCCGATTAAGGGATCTGACATTCCACGCTCCGATCCGTAGAACACCAGTTTTCTTTCTCTTGATAACAACGTCCTCTTGAGCAGTCCCCGCCTGGAGATCCGAATGGGGGACTATTTTACCTCCGGAATATTTTACCCAAGAGGACGCCATCATCACACAGTAGAGCTGCATGCTCTCGGGAAAAATTACGGGTGTAGTTTCCCATTGCTTTCTGCTGTTCGCAGTACCAGAACAGCAAGGCCATTTCGGTTAGTGTTACAAGGACAGATCAGTCAATCATCCAGACTGTTGCCCCTGTAACTACTGAAAAGGCTGCTGCCCCTCTTCAGGAACCACACGTTTGTCTGGCCTCTCAACAGATACCCCTCCGTTCTGGTTGCACCTACGGTACGGCTATCTGTATCGTTGAGGCACGCAAGCCTCCCCACCAACGGCAAGGTCCATGCTTCATGGAGACAGGCGAAATAACCCACGTTATTTAACAATAAAAATTAATATTATTCCATTAAAATATTTTCTTTAATAATCAGCTACTTTTCCATTCTCTGACACGCGAAAACTATTAGTCGTAGAGAACAAATTGTTACGACCCTTTTCTTTAGTAAATTTAATGTAATTTATGTTTGTGTTGTAACACACTGTCGTAAGATGGCACAGTTTTAGAGATATTCAAGAAAAACCTAAGAAACTGACCCTTAGGCACACCCCCGCCACCACGTTCACACGCCTCTGGTCAGGATTCTTAGTATGTTTTTTTATTACACTCTACATCTCTGTGCAAAAGCCTGCGACTACACGAATGCTTTTCCTTAATTTTGCTTCAGTGCCTGGAGTACTCAAGACTATCGACAGGATGCGCTGCCAAGTTATCGACGCATGATGCACCACAATAGGAGCTGCCAACTCAGTGCTGTGCGCTGGGCTGTCCGCGTTGTACCGTGATGTGAAATGCCGATGAACAATGCCCTGATGTCTGTGTTTAAACACACTGACGCAGTGTCCGCCCACTGCATGACCTGTGTAATAAAGCAGAGCATCCGCAAGTGAAGTGAATTTTGGAAATGAAACATTGCAATGTAAAGTGTGTTAACACCTGGATGGTAAACAATTCCAATTTATTTCTTTTTTACTTATGTTAAGTGCCTGCACAAACTTCTCTCTGCCCCCTTCTAAATTTTGTCTCCATTTCTGACCTTCGTAGTTATTAATATTTGTTGAACTGATTAGGAAATATACAACATCTTATGTATAATATCTGCACTTTCGATATTTAACTTGCTAAGAGGCTATATAATTAATTGATGTTTTCTTCATAATGACAATACTTATTACATAATGACCCCTGTAAATAGACTCTTTTAAAATCATAATTATTTGTTAATTGAAAAGATTAGAATGTACTAATTTGATATCTACTAACACTCTGTGTGAAGAGCCACTTAAAGAGCGATTTGACTGAGGAATATTGACGTTTGATTATGTAAATTGTAGTTTAAGTACGTAAATGCATTTAGCAGAGACACAACTGAAAATTCGCTCACTTATATGTGCATATTCACTAACAGTTGTTTAAATTCATCTTATTTTCTGTATTTTCTATAAGGTAAACAAGATCTGTAAGTAATTGTTTTTAGAGTCTCTGTTTCGCTCATATATTTTGTTAAATACTATATTTTGTGAGATTTTCTAAAGGTGTCAGTTTTTAATATATGTTCTCAAATAACAATATTTATCAAGTACACGTAATTACTTTTATGTGTACGTTATTATATCGTTTACAGTTTTAAGCTGTTGTTGGCTGGCTCTGAGCACTATGCGACTTAACTTCTGAGGTCATCAGTCGCCTAGAACTTAGAACTAATTAAACCTAACTAACCTAAGGACATCACACACATCCATGCCCGAGGCAGGATTCGAACCTGCGACCGTAACGGTCGCTCGGTTCTAGACTGTAGCGCCTAGAACCGTACGACCACTCCTGCCGGCAAGCTATTGTTCATTTATTATTTATTGCACCCGTTTTCCACTGATTTCACGCTGTAAACGCCAGGGTGAATTTTCATATATCTGGCACTGTGTGAGTATCTTGTATCCTCCCACGTCATAATGCATACCATTTTCTTATGATTTAACTCTGCCACATACTGTGTATCGATAGTCATGCAGCAATAGCAGGTTAATCCGCACGCACCAGCGAGAAATATTATTTGCCTGCTGACAATGGGTCGTGAATTATTATTACTGTCGTGTTGTGTGCAACCCGGGCCTAGTGTTCTAGGCATTATAGTTGGTAAGCAGTATTCCTGAGATAGAGGCGATTGTAGGCGTGTAGGTTTCTATAAAAGTGGGGAGGAATTGCATATATCTCGTGAATATGTGCCAGTCTAATTATTCGCAATGTTTTTCTGATGTGTCTGAAATTTTATTGCGAAAAAGTTAATTAGGTGTAGTGGGGTAATGGATTCTATCAAATAAAGTGTAGTTTGAACCAGTTTTGTTGTTTATTACTTGAATTATTTCTTCTTCGGCAGAAATAATTCAAATAATAAACAATGCAATTCGTGACCCAACGTTAATTCTAATCAGTTAAGTCCTCTATAATTCGTTTCATAATATGCTTTTGTACAAATACATGTGCTTGGTCAACTTCTGTGCGTATAAAACATGTACGCTGCTACGTAGATATCTAGAAATAGAAATTTTTTCTTTAGAAGTGGTGAAGATCACGGCATTAGTACTAGCTGAGCCAGGTAGAACAGACTGTGAATCCACCGCACCCTCACATCAGATGACAAAGGAACATTTGTTGATGTTTGACTTCCCTTCACAAGATTTCCTTAATTTGAGGGCGACAATGACGTCCTCCCTTGTCTTCGCTGTTGCTTATTTCTAACGTCATCATCATATCATGAAGTGAAGGAACTCTAATGGCTTGAATGCAGATTAATACATGACGAACCAACCATGAAGGACATAGGAAATATACTGCCACAGGAGTTCCTGTCTAATAGATGTCCACTAGTATCAAACGTTGGTCTTAAGGATGAAATAACAAAGCATGTAGAATCAGAACACAGCACTGCGTGCATGTGAATCTTGGACTGTGGCAGAACTGGATATGAAGAAAACACTGTGATAGTGTAGAAGAATGTTAAAGTCAGGGAGACTGATACGATAAGAAATGAGGTGGTTTTCTGAAGAATCTGCAAGGTGGAGAACATATGGGTGACACTGAGAAGAAGAAGCCACCGAAAACACACAGGTGCGATAAAACACGAAGGCACGGTACCTGAGGGAGATGTAAAGGGTAAAAACTGTAGGGGACGACGGTGATTGACATGTATCCTACAAATATTTCTGGAAATTGGGTTCTAGGTGCTACACAGTGATGAACAGGTTGCCATAGGAGCGGAATTCTTTGAGTGGGTGGTGGGATGGTGGACGAGTAGCATGAAAATCTAGTCAAATCCGCCATGTGCTTAGTGGTGCGTCGCTTGTCTTGAAGAACTCGTCAACGAATTATCTCGATATTTTCATCTATTCCCGCGTTTGTCTGATGACCAGAACGAAATTTGTCATCAACTGCTATCCTAACATTTTCGGAACGAGAAAAACGATTCGTGCACATTTTTGTTATGGTGGCATTTTTGTAAACCACTTAAAATATGAGAGCTGTTTCTGCAACTATTTTCCGAGCGGACACCGGAAGCTCTTCGCCGCTTGTTGTTTACTTACTCAAGCCATCGTGAGAAACGAGAGACATAAAAACAGCTTGTGGCGAAAAATCTCACCGGGCCGGGCGGAAGCACCATGTGCAAGAGGTAGTGCGGAACTCTCCATGCTGCTGTACGAAGCAACTCTAGCAAGAATAACACGTACTACAGAGGCACAAACACCGGCAGCACTGTTCTGGGAATTATTTTATATCTCCCACCCAACTACCCACCTACTTCGTGCGTCCACTCATAGCGGCAGCCACTTTGCCACAATGTCTAACAAATCTGCGCTCTGCAGTGAATTTCTTACGCGTACCTGATGCTGCAGTTTCACCTCGTTTAACTTCAAACATAGCTCGTAACTTCATTCGTTTTTGGTTTTTAGTATTTATTCATTTCTATATCAAATTATGCCATTTCTGACGAGCAGTGAGAGCACAGGACGTGAAGCAGTGAATTGAAACGTAGCTAGAAAAGCGTATGGGAGAGTTCTGTGGCTATAAGATGATGTACCAAGGAACATATGATGTTCCTGGCCGCTATTTGAATCTAGTGAGTGACTTCAGAATAGCAAGAAGGAAAGCGTATTAGAAACCGCCCTCAACAATGCCCTCGGTATTCTGTAATTTTTGTTGTTGGTAGACATGAAATTACGTTTGCGCAGAATTTGTATATATTACGACTCATATATATTAAACTGCTGTATAACATACTAAAGCGTTGGGGATATAATGTTTACTCCTCAGCTGCTGAACTTTATGGCGAGTAAAACTGTTTACATTTTTTAAAACTAGTTACACCACGTGGGGACTGCTAAGTCATACTTCACTGGCCGTGCAGCATTTTGTGCACTGAAACAGGAGGAACTCTTTTAGCATGGAACATGCGATATTTGCAAATGTACTGATTTTCTTTAATGGAAATTTGTATTTGTTTTTAATAGGTTCAATTTAAAATTATAGTTCACCTCTGAATGAATTTCAATAACTCAATGAAAGGACGCACCACGAAGGAATTTTGCGAATGGGACGGAAATCGTCACATGTCATCTACACTCCTGGAAATTGAAATAAGAACACCGTGAATTCATTGTCCCAGGAAGGGGAAACTTTATTGACACATTCCTGGGGTCAGATACATCACATGATCACACTGACAGAACCACAGGCACATAGACACAGGCAACAGAGCATACACAATGTTGGCACTAGCACAGTGTATATCCACCTTTCGCAGCAATGCAGGCTGCTATTCTCCCATGGAGACGATCGTAGAGATGCTGGATGTAGTCCTGTGGAACGGCTTGCCATGCCATTTCCACCTGGCGCCTCAGTTGGACCAGCGTTCGTGCTGGACGTGCAGACCGCGTGAGACGACGCTTCATCCAGTCCCAAACATGCTCAATGGGGGACAGATCCGGAGATCTTGCTGGCCAGGGTAGTTGACTTACACCTTCTAGAGCACGTTGGGTGGCACGGGATACATGCGGACGTGCATTGTCCTGTTGGAACAGCAAGTTCCCTTGCCGGTCTAGGAATGGTAGAACGATGGGTTCTATGACGGTTTGGATGTACCGTGCACTATTCAGTGTCCCCTCGACGATCACCAGTGGTGTACGGCCAGTGTAGGAGATCGCTCCCCACACCATGATGCCGGGTGTTGGCCCTGTGTGCCTCGGTCGTATGCAGTCCTGATTGTGGCGCTCACCTGCACGGCGCCAAACACGCATACGACCATCATTGGCACCAAGGCAGAAGCGACTCTCATCGCTGAAGACGACACGTCTCCATTTGTCCCTCCATTCACGCCTGTCGCGACACCACTGGAGGCGGGCTGCACGATGTTGGGGCGTGAGCGGAAGACGGCCTAACGGTGTGCGGGACCGTAGCCCAGCTTCATGGAGACGGTTGCGAATGGTCCTCGCCGATACCCCAGGAGCAACAGTGTCCCTAATTTGCTGGGAAGTGGCGGTGCGGTCCCCTACGGCACTGCGTAGGATCCTACGGTCTTGGCGTGCATCCGTGCGTCGCTGCGGTCCGGTCCCAGGTCGACGGGCACGTGCACCTTCCGCCGACCACTGGCGACAACATCGATGTACTGTGGAGACCTCACGCCCCACGTGTTGAGCAATTCGGCGGTACGTCCACCCGGCCTCCCGCATGCCCACTATACGCCCTCGCTCAAAGTCCGTCAGCTGCACATACGGTTCACGTCCACGCTGTCGCGGCATGCTACCAGTGTTAAAGACTGCGATGGAGCTCCGTATGCCACGGCAAACTGGCTGACTCTGACGGCGGCGGTGCACAAATGCTGCGCAGCTAGCGCCATTCGACGGCCAACACCGCGGTTCCTGGTGTGTCCGCTGTGCCGTGCGTGTGATCATTGCTTGTACAGCCCTCTCGCAGTGTCCGGAGCAAGTATGGTAGGTCTGACACACCGGTGTCAATGTGTTCTTTTTTCCATTTCCAGGAGTGTATTTGTACAGACCAAAGAAAATATTACAATTATCGATAAATTGAATTATTTATTCAAGAGAAAGATCTCCACGAAGTAAACAAATCAGTATAACACTGGTCCACCTCTGTCCTCCATGCAAGTACTTGTTCTGCCTGGCACTGTTTGACACAGTAGTTTGATGTCCTCCTCATGTGTATCGTGCCTAATTCTGGCTAACTGGCGTGTTGGATGGTCAAAACCCTGATGTGATTGGAGGCCGCTGCTTATAATACTACAAACGTTCTCAAATAGGGAGAGATTCCCAACCTTGCTGCCGAAAGGTAGGGCTTGGCAAATAAGAAAAGTAGTAGAAACTCTCGCCGTGTGCGAGCAGGCGTGATCTTGCTGAAATGTAAGCCCAGGAAGGTTGGGCCTGAAGGGCAACAAAAGGCAGTGTAGAATTTCGGCGGAGCACCGCTGTGCAGATTAGGAAAGGAGACACCTAAAGTAGTACATTAGTTTCGCTATTTGGGCAGCAAAATAATAGATGATGACCGAAGTAGAGAGGATATAAAAACGTAGACTGACATGGCAGGAAATGCATTTCTGCGGATGAGAAAGTTGTTCACGTCAGCTACGGATTTAAGTGTCATACTGAGCGTACAAGCTGTGACGGGAGTTTAGAGTGGCAGTTTCCCGCCGCAGAGCACGTTGCTGGCGGTTGCGATGGCGCCGTGGCGAGCATCTAGCGTTTATGCGGCCTCGGAAAAACCCGAGCGGGGGCAGGGGCGCTTGAAGAAGTTTATATGCCAGAGAAAAAATGATAGAAACAGAACTAAGAGTGACACAGAGGTGTGAGTTGGCACTCATGGATAGAAAAATATGCAAAGCTAAATTATGTAGACGCGCCACAAAAATATACAGTACTTTAAAAGTTATTGTTCTACTCGTCATCATCATCTTGGACAGTTTCCAGCCACTGGCTGGCTCTATTGGGAACACAAGCCTCTCCATCGTGTTCTGTCTTTCCACCATTCCCCCTCTTCCACCTTCGTCCAGTTCTCTCCTCTTCTCGTCACACATTCCTTCACTCCCTTCACACATCTATCTCTTGGTCTTCCCCTGGGCCTCTTCCCCTCCAGTTGCAGATCAAACATCCTCTTTGGAATTCTTCCCTCATCCATTCTCTTCATGTGTCCATACCACTGCAGTCTTGATTTTTCTATCCTGTCCTGTACTGGTTCCTCCTTTAGTCTTTCCCTCACATACACATTTCGCAATCTGTCTCGTCTTGTTACACTCAACCTGCTCCTCTGGAACTTCATTTCACTAGCTTGTATTCTACTTTTGTCGCTTTTGTGCATTACCCATATCTCACTTCCGTATGCCAATATGGGGACAAAGTAGGTTCGGTATATAATTCCCTTGGATTTCTGTGGCACCTCCTTGCTCCAAATAAGCCCCCTAATGTATTTGAAGAACTGCCCTGCTTTTCTGCACCTTTCATTTACTTCCATTGCGTTTCCCCAATTACTTTCAATCATGCTTCCCAGGTACTTGAAGTTCTCTACCACTTGTAGTTTTTCCCCTCTACAAGTTATATCCACATTTGGCCTATTCTTCTTCCTTGTTGTGACAATTATTTCACTTTTCTTTGCAGAGAAATGCATTCCATATTGTGCTGCCGTTGCCTCCCATACATCTAACTGCTCTTGCACCTCCTTCTCGCAATTTCCCCATAACATCAGGTCATCGGCAAAAAGCACTGCTTTCATTTTATGATCTCCAATTGCATCTGATACTTGCTGTAGGATTTCATCCATAACAATAATAAACAATAAAGGGGAAAGTGCACTTCCCTGTCGCAGCCCATTTTCCAGCTTGAACCATGCAGTACGTTCCCTCCCCACTTTCACACAACTCTCACTTCCCTCATACATTTTTCTGACTTTTCGTGTTATCTCTTCATCTATCCCTTTTGCGTTCAGCACATCCCAGAGCTTGTCCCTATAGATACTGTCATACGCCTTCTCAATATCTAAAAAGGCCATGATTAAGTCCTTCCCGTACTCATAGTGCCTTTCCTGCAGTTGCCTTACCGCAAATATGAGGTCCGTTGTTGATCTTCCCGGTCTGAAACCATACTGCTCCTCTTGCAGTCTACTTTCAATACTGCTTCTTATTCTCTTCTCCAGGATATTTTCATAGATTTTTCCACAGTGGCATAGCAGGATGATTCCTCTGTAGTTCTCACATCTCCTTTTATCCACTTTCTTGAAGATCGGGACTATAATTCCTTTCTTCCAATCCTCAGGAATTCTGTTCTCCTTCCACACCACCCTCAGCACTCTGTATAGCCACTGGGTTCCTACTTCTCCTGCTGCTCGTATCATATCCGTTACTTCGTCCCAACCTGGTGCCTTGCCCCCTTTCATCCTCTTTATGGCTTCTTCCACTTCATTCCAAGTTAGATCATCAATTTCCCCACTATTATAATCGTCTGCTGCCTTAGGCTCTCCATCGCTGTTAGTTACCCGCTTCACGGCATTCAACAGATCTTCAAAGTACTCCTTCCAAATCTTTTTGAGCTCATAGATTTCCTCCACAACTCTTCCATTATTATCCATGATCCTCAGGCACTCGCTTCTGTCGTTCCTCTTATTTCTTACCATGGTGTAGAGTACTTTTTTGTTCCCTTCACTGTCCTCTTCTAACATTCTTGTCCATATTTCCATCCACTTCTTCTTCTCCGCCCTTACTATGGTCTATGCCGCTTTATTGCTTCCCTTACATTTTACCCTAGCTTCCTCTGTTTGGGTCTGGAACCATTCCCTGAAGGCTTTGTTCTTTCGAAGTACTGCCTCTTTACATATGTTGTTCCACCATGGGGTTTCCTTACTTCTCCTCTTTGTGCTAGTTCTTCCGCACACAGTCTCAGCTGCAT
The DNA here is from genome assembly GCF_023864345.2 of Schistocerca serialis cubense. NCBI lineage: Eukaryota > Metazoa > Arthropoda > Insecta > Orthoptera > Acrididae > Schistocerca > Schistocerca serialis. Next base: position 154,056,961 of record NC_064643.1, read on the forward strand.
CAACTAGAGCCCTCTTAAAATCTCCCCATTCTTCTTCCACTGCTCTCTGATCTTCCTTTGGCAGCTTCTTCCTGATCAGTGTCTGGTACTGGATCCTCCGTTCATCCTCTTTCAGCATCCATGTCTTCAACCTTTTCTCCTGCTTGTCTGTTGCCCTCCTTTCAATGCTTTTTCCTTTCACTCGTACTCTGGCTTTTATCATTCGATCATTGATACCTTCCACCTCCTCCTGCAGACCCTCTCTGACCACTATTGCCACTCCATTTCATCCCCTCTCATTCCCTATCCAGTACAGTTTACATCCTTTACTTAGTGGTTTTTCACCAACTCCTCTCCACCTAGTCTCAGCAAGTCCCAAGATGTCCAATTTCCTCCTTTTCATCATTTCTACAATTTCTTCTAACTTCCCAGTTAGAGTCCTTACGTTTAAGGTGCCCAATCGCAAACCATCTCGTAATCCTTTTCCATTGCTTGGTCGGTTTCCTTTAAATCCGTTCCGTGATCCGAGGCATGTTACCTTTTTGAAAGCAGTTGATTTATCCACTACTGGCTTGCTAGGCCTATCGCAGCTTCACCAAAGCCCCGTTAGCCGTCACGTTTCAGGGTTCCCATAGGGCCTTCCCAGCTACCGTAGCGGTCCTGGGGCACACGAAGTCCCCGCTGTACATCGCCCCTATAGGCAGTCCCCTACTTTGTGCCGTTGCCCATCTCCCACGACTTGGACGAGGGGTTGGACTTATGTTCTATTAAAAATTTTAAATTAATGGAGGTTCAAAAGCTAATATTTCGGCAATGCTTTGGACAATTAATGTGTTTAGCAGAGTTGCGTCGAACAATCATAGCCGATTTAGCTAAACATGTTCCATTTTTGATTGAAAGGTCGGAATATGGGATTCGACTTAGAAGACTGTGTTTTTGGTAATAAATAAATTTAAAGAGAAGAAACTAGCGGCAGAATTCCAAAGTATAAAGAGGTAGATGAGTAATTGCGTATGTATATTGTATTGAGTATGTATTTTTAATTGTTTATTTATCTTTAGTATCGAAAATCGTGGAAAAGCAATATCATGCCACAAGAATATTATTTGTGAAAAGCGGTGACAGATACAGAAAATTGGACCTTAAACTGTTATTGCATGGAAATTTTGCATATTTTTCCATGTATCATACCTGTTTTTGTGTTTAGTTTTAGAATATTTGTAATTCTTTTCGTCAAACAAGGTTTTGAGATAGGTAGTCGTTTCTAGGTTGGCCATTTTTGATGAGAAGGGAGTTGAATTTGAGCGAGGCTAAGAGCCACACGTGCCCCCCGTCATGGGGTAGTAGTGGTTTGGTAGCCACATTCGGGGCGTTCGAAAGCGATCAAGTGGAGCGCAATTGTTTAGGACAGCAGACAAGAGTGTATTTATTGAATTTTGAACAGACTGTCGAGTGCCGTGACCGCTACGTATGAATTTTATAGCGAAGTGTTATACCATCAGTTATTAACGGCCATCCTTACGTAAGAGCCCCTCCGACTGCATTTTAAGTATTTAGTGAATATATTGAAGAAAAATAATCTACTTCTTCATATTATAAATCAACGTGAGTGGCATAATATTTTAAATTTCCGCGCAATACCTGCCTGCATTGTTTTTTTATATTTTATTTCAGTTTGAAAATTGAGTTTACGACAGGTGTGAGGTGGCACCCAATGACGAAAAACACAGTCAAACACTGAGACATCTCTGGGCAGCTCAATTAAGCTGAGTGTAACAAATATATATATTTTCTTGCCATAGCGCGTGCGAGCTCGAGCCAAACTATTGAATTACGGTAGGTACTGCTGAGTATAGTCGTAGTATGGATGTGAAAAATGGACGATAGACAGTTTAGACTAAACGAGAATAGAAGATTTCGCAATGTGGTCCTACAGCAGAATGATGAAGGATAGATGAGTCAATCACACAACTAATGTGGAAGTACTGAACGGAATTGTGGAGACAAGAAATTTGTGGAACAACTTGGGCAAAAGAAGGGATTGGTTGACAGGACACGATCTGAGACATCAAAGGATCATCACTATAGTGCTGGAGGGAACTTTGGTGGTTAAAAATCATAGATGAAGGCCACAGGATGAATATAGAAGCAGATTCAGAAAGATGTAAATTGCAGTAGTTACTCTGAGATGAAGTGCCTCGCAGCATAAAGTGCCAAGGAAAGCTGCATCAAACTAGTCTTCGGTCTGAAGACAAAAACATTAACAACAACAACAACCGCTGTGTTGTAAGGATGCCCCAAATGACAACCAAATGCGTCCTGCTATGAAGACAAAGGCACCCACTTCCCCACTACCACTACCGGTTGTCGGGCATATAGCGGGAGTCTCCAGACACGTCTTTGGCCTAGTATCTCAGTGACTGGAGTATAATTATCTTCAGTGATGAGTCTTCTTCGAACTGAGCCCCGATGACCTGCAAACACGGCGACAGTTCTTACTCCTTTTCTTAGTGTTTGCTAAACTCTATCTTGGCCAGCAAGGTCGACGGATCTTTCCCAACTGAGACCGTTTGGTGCATTATAGGCAGGACCTTCCCACCAGCTCAGCATTGTGAATATCTAACGTGCCATTTGGGCAGAATTTGGCACAATACTGCTCAGGCGGACATCCAACAACTCTGTTAATCAATGCCAAGCCGAATGACTGCTTCCATAAGGACCAGAGGGGCAACAACGCATTATTCACTTGCTAAGTCTCTCCAGAAGGTGGAATTCTCTGTTTAGAATTATACCGTCTCAGGAGTTTACTACACGCAGGAAGCGGCTACACACGTAGCAGAGGGTCTCGGGAAAACGCAAAACGGGCTTTAGTCACAAAGAGTGCAGGCAGAACACATGAAGAACTTAGATACAGGAACCACCGCTATAACAGTTGTAAATTGTCGTAGCTGTGTATGGAAAGTAGCAGAGCTCCAAGCGCTAACAGAAAGCACTGATGCTCCAATCGTGGTAGCCATTGTAAACTGGCTAAAGACAGAGATAATTTCAGCCGAAATTTTTGAGGAGAACCTAACGGCGTTCCGAACGGATAGGCTTAACACTGTTGGCGGTGGCGTGTTTGTTGCTGTTAGAAGTAATTTAGTTTGTCGTGAAATTGAAGTAGCTAGTTTTTCTCAGCTACATGGGAGGAGATCGTTCTTGGCAATCGGAATAAAATCATAATTGGATCCCATTACTGACCTCCCAGTTCGGATTATACAATTGCTGGAACGTTGAAAGAAACCTAGAGTTTGAATTCTAAGACGTAACTGACTCATACAATTGTAGTTGATGGTGACATGTTTAATTCTGGAGATGTGCACAAACCATCATCCTGAATTGTGCTAATCGCATTTTCTGAAAATTATTTCGAGCAGTTAGTTCATAAGCCTACACCAATAGTAAACGGTTGTGAAAAGACACTTGACGTCTTAGCAACAAATAATCCTGAGCTAATAAAGGGCGTCAAAACGGGTATAGGGAATACTGAACACAGGATTGTCGTAGAGAGATCGAGTATTGTAACTCTCAAAAACTTCAAAAATAAACTGAAAGTATACCTTTCAAACAGCAGGTAACAATTCACTTGGTGCCTTCCTGAGAGACAATTTCAACTCCCCCCATATTAACAATGTAAATGTGCACCAGATGTGGCTTGCATTCAAAGAAATAGTATCGGCATCAAATGAGACATTTATATCAAATAAATTAACAAACGACGGAGCTGATCCACCTTGGTACACAAAACGGGTCAGAAACAACGGAAAAAAACACATTCCACATTTAAACAGACGTAAAATCGTAGCTATTTGCAATCTTTTACAGAAGCTCGAAATTTAGCGCGGACTTCAATGCGAGATGCTTCTAATGGCTTCCACAACGATACTTGGTCCCGAAACCTGGCAGAAAATCCAAAGAGATTCTGGTCGTATGTGAAGTATGCTAGCGGCAAGACACAATCTTGCCTTCTCTGTGCGGTAGAAATGGAGATACTGTCGAAGACAGTGCTGCCAAAGCAGGGATACTAAATATAGCCTTCTGAAATTCCTTCACCAAAGCAGACGAAGTAAATATTCCAGAACTGGACTCAAGAACACCTACCAACATGAGTAACGTAGAAGTAGATATCCTCGGAGTAGTGAAGCAAGTTAAATCACTTAAGAAAAGCAAGTCTCCTCGTCCAGACTGTATACCAATTAGGTTCCTTTCGGAGTAAGCTGATGCATTGGCTCCATACTTAATAATCATATACAAGCGTTCACTCGACGAAAGATCCGTACCCAAAGTTGCACAGATTCAAATGGCTCTGAGCACTATGGGACTTAACATCTATGGTCATCAGTCCCCTAGAACTTAGAACTACTTAAACCTAACTAACCTAAGGACAGCACATAACACCCAGTCATCACGAGGCAGAGAAAATCCCTGACCCCGCCGGGAATCGAACCCGGGCGTCTGAAGCGAGAACGCTACCGCACGACCACGAGCTGCGGACAAAGTACACAGGTCACATCAATATTCAAGAAAGGTTGTAGAAGTAACGCACTGAATTACAGGTCCATGTCATTAACGTCAAAATTTGAATACAAACACATACGAAGCACCCTACCATCATCGTAAAAGGAGAAAAATTTCTTAGTTATACATTTTTTTTGGCACTTAATGTATTTAATCAGTTTCCTGCTGTAGGTAGCACAGTAGAAGCAAACCAATCAGTGGACGTTAATGGGTTTCAAACAGACGGTAATCCCGTTTACGAAGTTTTTAAAAAAATCCCTCCGCCGTATTTGCCCTGTTTCCAAGAGGTTGGCAAACACAATTTTGCTCCTGAAGTATATATTGTTTAAGGTTATGGACAACGGTTATCGCTAACCACATATTCTCCACAAATACTGAACATGAAGCCCAATAGTCTTTTCCACACCTATCACTTGTGTTTAAAGTCACCATATCTCTCCTTCTCCTATATCTTCTTCTTTTATTACGGCCCGTAAAAAAATGAAATTCCTTCGTGGACGGAGTTTTTTTTCTCCTACCATAAACTCTTCTTTCTTTCCCTTTTCCACCTCCACCGTTCTTATAAATTTTTCTGTGATCTACTTTCTCGCCGGTTCCATTGATGCACGTCACTATACGTTTTATTGCTAATAACCGACGTTTCAGCTAGTGCACACATGTTCCCTCACGTTGTCCTCTTCCATCGTGATTACTATACGAACACATTCAATTTCTGTCACTCTTCTCTAATGGTAGATTCCTTCACGTTCTTCTGAGCATTTACTCCAAGTTCATCCAGCTACATGTCTGCCAATTCTGCCTTATTCAGTATCGGTACATTGACGTAGACCTTTAAGCTACAGTTCTTTATCTCATTTCATCGTTGCTCATATTTTTCACCTACTATTTTGGGCTTAATGCCTTCATCCTGGTTTTTCAATTTTGTAACTCAACTGTTGAAAGCTTTAGAGGAAGAATTTTGTAACAATTACAATACGAGACGAATATTAGGTTAGAGAGATGAAATAGTGAAGGCAGCACAAGATCAAATAGATAAAAAGACACTTGTTGAAATGCTTGGATATCGTGGTAATCTTCAATGTAACTGAAAAATTAGAAAATATAAAAAAGCAGCAAATTAATCAGTGAAAAATTAATACAAAAGTATGAGAAATAAGAGTGGCAGAAAGTGAAAAATGGCGAAACAGGAACGGTTGGAGGACAAACGAAAGGATTCAGAAGCATATTTCACTAGGAGAAAAATAGATACTGTCTGTTTCAAAATTAAAGAGGACTTTGATGATAAGAGAAGCATCTGTGCGAACATCAAGAACACCGATGTGAGACCTGTACCTGTAGTCAAATAAGGGAAAGCTGTAAAGTGGAAGCAATATATAGAGAGCTATTGATGTGTTGGCAGAAGAGCCAACACCGTGTAGCTAGAGGAGGCCGAAATGCGCGCGTTTAAGCTCACGCAAACTGGCGTGAGGTCTGGAACAGGACAATGTAATTAATATAGCCAATAAGGTACGTTGCTGCTGGAATACTTAACTTTAATCCATAATTGGTGTACATCGCTCTTGACGGTACATTAATAACAATGCCAATATAAACTGGTAATGGCGCCTTGCTAGGTCGTAGCAAATGACGTAGCTGAAGGCTATGCTAACTATCGTCTCGGCAAATGAGAGCGTATTTGTCAGTGTAGCATCGCTAGCAAAGTCGGCTGTACAACGGGGGCGAGTGCTAGGACGTCTCTCTAGACCTGCCGTGTGGCGGCGCTCGGTCTGCAATCACTGACAGTGGCGACACGCGGGTCCGACGCCTACTAATGTACCGCGGCCGATTTAAAGGCTACCACCCACCAAGTGTGGTGTCTGGCGGTGACACCACATTCCTCCCCCCACCCCCCCCAAATCGGCGAACGGTTGTGTGATAAGGCTTCCGCCTGCCGTGGGGAGGACCCCATGTTGACGTATGCGACGAGGTGGGGAGCCTAACAACAGGCGAGGCTGTGCCACCGGCACCCGGCCATTCGGTCCGAGGGAAGCTAGGAAACGCCTGAAAACCTAGTCCAGGGCGCGCGCCAACATGCGGTGTATGCGCCGGTAGAGAGACAGGAGGGGCCGAAGTGTCGACCTCCATCGGGGCGGTGCACCCGACGGGCGAAGACGAAATCTGGTCCGGTGCGGGCAAGAGGTCTATGTGGGAGGACAGCTGGTTACGGGAAGCGATCGGCGGCGCGTGACCCAGGGAGGCGCTTGGCGGCTGCAGCGAAGCGTCCACTGCAGGCGGCGCCGACGGGAGAATAGGCGGCGGCGGCTGCGCGTCGCCATGGGGCAGAATGGAAGGCATCGTGGGTAACACCTGGGGATGAGGCGAGCCAGTAGATGTGTCCCCAGGGCGCTGACCGGACGGCACCGTCACTGAAAGCTGACGGGGAGCGGTAGAACCCGAGCGACGACAGAGGCGCAGCTGATTGAGATGCCGACGCACCTCACCAGAGGCCCCCAAAACCAGATACATTGCGCGGCCGAGGCAGCGAAGAATGCGCCCTGCGAGCCAACGCCGTGAACCTCGATAGTTGCGATAGTATACAACGTCCCCTGGAGCAAAAGCAGGTGGCTGCCGCTGCACAGGAATCTGATGCGGCGGATGCAGCAAAGACATCAAGGTTCGATGACGACCGTTGAACAACTCAGCCGGCGAGCGACCATCTCGGGGCTGAGAGCGATACGTGGACAAAAGGAGCAATAACGCGTCCTCCCGAGAATGCGACTCTTTTAACTTCAACATCTGTGACTTGAAAGTCCGGACCAATCGTTCAGCGGCACCGTTTGACGTAGGCGAAAACGGCGCGGATGTCAGATGTTGAATACCATTGGCCTTGCAGAATGACTGAAATTCTGCGGACATGAATTGTGGGCCATTGTCGGAAACAATAGTCTGTGGAAGACCTTCAATGCAAAAGATAGCCGATAACGCTTGGATAGTGGCAGATGACGTCGTGGAAGACATCCGGACAACAAAAGGAAAATTACTGAATGAATCTACTACAACCAACCATCGAGCATTCCAGAATGGACCAGCAAAATCGATGTGTAAGCGTTGCCAAGGGAAGTGGCTTTTGGCCATGCAAAGAATTTCCGCGGCGGTGCGGATTGTTGTTCGGCACACGCCATGCAAGAAGAGCACATATTCGTAATTGCAGCATCGATTCCGAACCAAGTACAGTGCTGAGGAGCAAGTTGTTTCGTTCGCACTATACCCCAATGTCCTTGGTGGAGAAGTCGTAAGACAGAGGACTGTAATGAACGTGGGACTACGACCCTCGACTGATCATTATCAGAATGCAACAGCAAAACACCACGTCGAACAAACAGTCTCTCCTTGTGAGCAAAAAATCGGCGATCCAACGGATCCTCGATCCGTGACTTTGACAAGGGCCATTGAGTAGCAACAAAACGCAAAACGGTAGCAAGGATAGGGTCAGCAGCTGTGGCTGTAGCTACACGACGAAAATCAATCGGAAACGATTCGACCACGTCATCGGTTTCCGCATCAATGAACATGCAAGCAAGTTCGGAGGAATCGAATGCTCTATCCTCAGCAACAGGCAAACGAGAAAACGCATCGGCGTTTCCATGCTTAGCAGTGGACCGATACAAGATATCGTAGCGGTACTGCGAGAGGAAAATAAACCAGCGAATGAATTTCTGCGCTGTACGTGGAGGTACAGGCCTGTTCGGATGAAAAAGCGACGTCAAGGGTTTGTGGTCTGTGATGATGGTAAAGTGACGACCATACAAGAAATCATGAAACTTTGTAACACCAAATACGAGAGCCAAGGCTTCTTTCTCTATTTGTGAATAATTTCTTTCCGTTGACGAGAGCAATTTGGACGCAAAGGCACTAGGGCGATCGTGTGAACCATCTTTATGCGCAAGCACAGCACCAATCCCGAAATCCTATGCATCTACCATCAACAACAGGGGTTTCTGGGGATCGAATGGCGTAAGGCAAGTATTGGAAAGCAACGCCGATTTCAAATGGCGAAAGGCGCGTTCGCATTCCGTCGTCCAGACGAACGGAACACCTTTACGGCGTAAGCAATGAAGCGGGGCTGAAATGGAAGAGGCGTGGCGCACATATCTGTTATAGCAATAGATTTTTCCCAGCACACTCTGTAGCTGCTTCAAATTCTGCGGCGAAGGCAAGTCTTGTATGGCACGGAGGTGCTCGGGACTGGGATGTATGCCTTGGGCATTGATTACGTGTCCCAGATAGGGGAAGTCACGAGCAAAAAACACACATTTGTCCTTCCGCAAGCGAAGACCATTGTGTCGCAAGACGTTCGTAGGTGTGCTAAATGCTCGTCGGCTGTCTTTCCGGAGATCACAATATCGTCCAGATAGTTCGCAGCAGTAGGGACCGACGCACAAATAGTTTGTAAATATTGCTGAAACAATGCAGGGGCGGATGCACACCCGAATGGCAGTCTTTTGAATCGATACAAACCAAGATGCATGTTAACCACCAAACCGCGCTGGGATTCTTCGTCCACCGGTATTAGCAAGTACGCATCTGCGAGGTCCAACTTCGAAAAATATTTACCCGGGCACAGTTTGTCAAAAAGATCTCCCAGGCGGGGTAAAGGAAAAGTTGCAATCACTAGTTGCGGATTCACTGTTGCCTTGAAGTCCACACAAAGTCTCAATTTTCCGGAAGGTTTTGGCAAAATTACTAAGGGCGAAGCCAAGAGAGAAGCCTGCACACGTTCAATCACACCTTGTGATTCCAAATCGTGTAATGTTCTTGCGACCTCATCACGCAATGCGTGGGGAACATTGCGTGCTCTGAAAAATTTCGGTTGCGCGTTTACTTTCAGTTGCAAATGTGCTTGATAGTTCTTAGCGCAACCGGGGCCCGGTGCAAAAATGTCAGCAAACTCTTCACATAGACGAGAAACACTGGCTGAAGGCACAGTATGGTTCACTGATAGGACCTGATTGACTATAGACAAGTTCAACAACTGAAATAAATCGAAACCAAACAAGTTCACAGCAGAAGAAGAACGAAGAACGTAAAATGACACAAGTTTTGTTAGTCCCTTGTATGTTGCAAGAAGGCTGCACTGTCCTAACACAGGGCTAGCTTCTCCGGAATATCTAGTTAACTTAACATTTGTGGCATGCAACGGAGGTGTGCCCAGCTGTTTGTACGTGTCGTGATTGATCAGAGAAACTACAGCGCCGGTATCAAGCTGGAATGGTATCACATTGCCATGAATGTCCAAATCTACAAAAAGTTTATTGTCCTGCTGACGACAAGAGCGACTGTCTCGTGCAACGCGAACGGACACTGGTATAGAAGCACTTGAGACTTGACGCGATTTCCGGCGACGTCGACGCACATTATTTGGGGGACGAACACAGTCACTGTTAGAGAGAGTGGCACTGGGCAGAGTGGAATGAACTACATGAATGTCCAAGGGCGATGGTTCACGAGCCCGAGTATTCTTGGTTCGATTCCGGCGCAAAGCAAAGGGACTGGAACAGTTGTGAGTGACCGACCTGAGCTTTTTCTGACAAACACTCTGAACATGTGCTTTTTTATTACAGAAAAAGCAAATAGCTTGGCGTGATGGGCAATTCACACGCGAATGTCTAGTTGCACATCGCGGACATGATTTTAGCACTGCATTTGCGTGCTTGCGCGGCACACGTAGCGGAGAGCTTGGCGGCAGCTGCACGTACGGGCGCGAGGGCTGTTTACTGTTCCGTGCAGCTCGCCCGTCGGGCCGGTTAATGTGAAATACAGCTGGCGAAGTTTCAAATGATTCCTGAGCAAAGTCAAGTGTGTCCTGCCTATCCAAGATGTCCATCACTTGTTGAAGGGAGGGATTGACTAGTTTCAAAATCTGTTCCCTGATACGAACATCAGAAACGTTCTGTGCAATGGCATCACATACCATAGTATCTGAATATGGGAGTCCACATTCACACTCAAGAGCACAATCCCTAGTAAGGCCATGCAAAGTTGCAACCCACTCCCTATTAGTCTGACTGGCCGGACATTATGTACGAAAGAACGTATACCGTTTGGCAACTACATTGACTGATTCTTTGAAATATGCATCTAATGCCGACAAAATTTCGTCGTAGGACAGAGTTGCTACGTCGCGTCGGGGAAGCAATTTCACTATCACACGGTAGGTGGACACACCTACACAAGAAAGCAAAAAAGGCTGCTGCTCAATACCTTGAATTCTGTAGGGGGCGAGATGGAATCCTAATTGGCGTGACCACTCAGTCCAGCTTTCCAGTGCCCCATCAAAAGGACGAAAAGGCGGTGCAACAGCATGTTGTGGCTGCGGTAGCGGTGGAGCGGCGGCTGCCGCATCGTTTTGCATTGCACGTTGACCCTGGATGAGCTGTCCAAGGGCATCCAATAAGGCCTGCGTCTGCTGATTCTGTAAGCGATAAAATTCTGACAGTACATCTGGAGATTGTGGCGAAACCATGACACAAGTAAATTAGTGCATTATATTTATGAACGAAAAATCCTCGGCGCCATGTGATGTGTTGGCAGAAGGGCGAACACCGTGTAGCTAGAGGAGGCCGAAATGCACGCGTTTCAGCTCACGCAAACTGGCGTGAGGTCTGGAACAGGACAATGTAATTAATATAGCCAATAAGGTACGTTGCTGCTGGAATACTTAACTTTAATCCATAATTGGTGTACATCGCTCTTGACGGTACATTAATAACAATGTCAATATAAACTGGTAATGGCGCCTTGCTAGGTCGTAGCAAATGACGTAGCTGAAGGCTATGCTAACTATCGTCTCGGCAAATGAGAGCGTATTTGTCAGTGTAGCATCGCTAGCAAAGTCGGCTGTACAACGGGGGCGAGTGCTAGGACGTCTCTCTAGACCTGCCGTGTGGCGGCGCTCGGTCTGCAATCACTGACAGTGGCGACACGCGGGTCCGACGTATACTAATGGACCGCGGCCGATTTAAAGGTTACCACCTAGCAAGTGTGGTGTCTGGCGGTGACACCACAGCTATACAGGGGAGATGGAGAACATATTATAGAATGATAGGATGTAGATGAAGATGAGATGGAAGATACGATAATGCGGGAAGAATTTGATAGAGCAAATGGAGGCCTAAGTCGAAAAACGGCTACTAGAGTAGAGGACATTCCGCCAGAACTACTGATATTATTGGGAGACCCTGCCATGACGGAACTCTTCCACCTGGTGTGCAAGATGTATGAGACAGGCGAAATACCATCAGGTACCAAGATGAATGTATTAATTCCAATTCCAAAGAAAGCTAATGCTGATAGATGAAGATGTGAATTTTACCGAACTGCCAGTTTCATAAGTAATGATTGAAAAATACTAACACGAATTCTTCACATAAGAATGTAAAAACTGGTAGAAACCGGCCTCGGGCTGATCTATATGGATTCTGGAGATATGTAGGAACACGCAAGGTAGTGCTCACCCAACAACGTCCCATAGCAGATAGGTTAAGGAAAGGCAAACCTTCGCCAATACCATTTGTAGACTTCGAGAAGGCTTCAGATTGTGCTGACTGAAATACTTTCTTTGAAATTTTTTAAGGTGGCAGGGGTAAAATGCAGAGAGTAACAAGCTATTGACAGCCAGTCTGCACTTTCAAGAATCGAGGGGCATGAAACGGAAGCAGTGGTTAAGAAGACAGTGAGACAGGGTTGTTATTAATCTGTACACTGATCAAGCAGTAAAGGAACCAAAAAAATGGAGTAGGAATTAAAGTTCGAAGAGAAGAAATAAAAACTTCGAGGTTTTCCGATGATACTGTAATTCTGTTACAGACTGCAAAGGACTTCGAAAAGCAGTTGAACGAAATGGACAATGAAACTTCCTGGCAGAATAAAACTGTGTGCCAGACCGAGACTCGAACCTGGGACTTGCCTGCGAAAGGCAAAGGTCCCGAGATCGAGTCTCGGTCCGGCACACAGTTTTGATCTGCCAGGAAGTTTCATATCAGTGCACACTCCGCTGTACAGTGAAAATTTCATTCTAGAAATGGACAATGTCTTGAAAGAAGGATATACCAAACAAAAGGGAAACGAAGATTATGGAACTTAGTCGAATAAAGTCTGTCGATACTGAGCGAATTATATGAGGACACGAGGTAGTATAAGTATTATAACAGTTTTGTTATTTAGGCAGTGAAATAACTGTGATGGACGAAGTATAGAGGAGACAAAACACAGACTGGAAATGGCAAGAAACGCGCTTCTGAAGAAGAGAAATTTCTTAACACTGAATAAAAATTTAAGTGTTAGGAAGTCTTTTCTGAAGGAATTTTCTGATATTGTCGGCATGTGTGACAATGAAATATGGATGATAAACAGTTTACAGTAGAAGAGAATTGAAGTTTTTAGTATGTCGTGTTACAGAAGGGTACTGAAAACTGGATGCGTTGATGGCGTAACTAATGAAGAGGTTGTGAGTAGAACTGGAGAAAAATAAATTTATGGCACAATCTGACAAGAAGAAGGTATCGGTTGCTGGAAGACATAGTAAGACATCAAAGCAATGTCAGTAAAGTGCTGGAAGGAAATGTGCTGAGTAAAAAATCGTGTAGGGAGGCCAAGAAATGAATACAGTAAGCAAATTCGAAAGGATGTAATATGTATCTTGCGGTTGCAGTAGTTATTCGAAGTTGAAAGTCTTGCACGCGACAGAGTAGCACGGAATGCTGTATCAAACCAGTTTCTGGACTGAAGACCATAGCAACAACTCAGTTGGTCGGAAGGCTCTCTTCCAGTAATTAACATCTCATTATCAGTACCAAATGTCTTTGTCTTCCTGGCTATTGATTTCAGAGCTTGCTATTTCTATAAAAAAATTATAAGATTATGTAGCCTTACATAAGACCATTCATATCTCCTTCACCCATTCTTTTATCTGTCCACTATTCCAGTTTCTTCCTGGTCTTCAGGGTGTTTCAAAATTAAAATTACAGACATCTGACGGCTGTGTAGAGATTTAGTACATACGTCCTTGGTAAGAACCCACGTGTGGAAATTTACCGGTTGTGTATAAATTATATTTTAAGATCGACTCGCTTTGAAATCTCCTACTTCACGTTACGATAAGATTAGTGATGGTTACGATGTGTTACGGTATTACACAACACGTGTATCAATAGTGTTTTCTGGATCACTTTAGCCCATCACCCACCAATTCCGTTCGACTGCCACAACGGCTGTGAGGATCTGGTACGTTCCGAATTAAAAGGATTGACTGTGGTGCTGCACGAATATGCACCAGGTTTGTGGACCCTGTGTATGAAAGCAGCCATTGAAGATACACATTGCGCAACAAATAGCACGGGGTAGAAGCTGGTGGCACGTATCGGATACTGTTAAGCGACGCAAAGTGACTTGTCACTCGAAGCAATCACAAAACTTGATAGACGTCCACAACTTGAACAGATTTGGAAAAGATTTATTGTTAAGTAAGTGCCAGGTACTGACTCATCAGTATTAAATATTTTCACAAAATTCTGAAATGAATGATAATATCCTTGCACATTCACGTGTACGCCAAGGTCTGCAAGGTCAATAAATGGAGTAGGTTCGTGTAAAACTACACGCTGCTTTTTCACCTTCATATGTGTAAGAGTTTCTGAGACTTTCTTATTAACGTCAAAGAGGTATGTTGTGGAATATTTGATGCTTTTTACATACAAGATCACTTTCGCTCAAGTGTATGTTTGTTCAATTTTGTGAATTCTATCTGATTATAACATTAATATTCTTTATTGCCACAAACATTTGACTGCGGATTTCCGAATATGTAGCGATTTCCGAGTGTCCACCTCGGCTTACCGTTTCGCATGCTATCGAGTCTTGTGGTCTTATCGAGTGATACTGTATTTTGACGTCACTTCCGCGTAAGCCGAGCGTGAATCTAGCTTGTCTCACAGCTGGGTCACTACACGGAGCATCTTCTGTGTAACACACTGGTCTCAAAAGGGGATCGTTTTACCATACATATTGGAATCTACCCTGAAATTCTGTCACGAGGGTTAAAATACACCGAAAGACATGCCCTGTCAGAATTCTCCCTGCTAAGGCACATAGGAAGTATTTTTTTGGTGCTACAATTAGTCACTCTTAGTGCATGAAGAACCGCTTGTAAGAGTAGTTTTTACAGCCCTCCGTGGCTAGAGCGCCAAGCCGAGACAGGAGGACGTAGCCATGCCTAGCGCCTAGTCCATTGTGCACACCGGTGTATTTTAAGCACTTAAACCATACCAAGAACATATCAAATTATCATTTTTTTGAAAAATTACGGCTCATGTCGACTGCTAAAATGTTGTAGATGTAACTGTTATGCGAGCCACTAGCAAAGGAAAGAAAATCAAGGCAGCGCATGACACATTAAAGACTACATCCAGCAGACGGGACTGTAAATTTTGCCATGAGATATTTTATAGCGATTCCTGTAGCACAGTTCTTATGATAAATTTGAATAACGCTTACTTTTACTTTTACTGAATCAGTTCCGTGTTTATTCCATGCAGTCGTTAAAAAAATGTGAAATGTCTCTTGTATGATGTAAACAAAAACTTCCCATAAGCAAGCACACGCGATAAAAGAAAAAGTAATGCATTCAGTCACTTCACAGCAATTAGTAGTTTTATTTGAAGAGAACTGCGACAGCGTAAGATATGGTCACGCCTGCTGTTTTACATACTGTGCGGCATACCAGGCATTCTGGACCAAAGTTGTAAAACATGCTGATGCTAACTGACGATGCAGAAATTACTGAATGTCAACAGAAACGTTCAGCTGATAAACCTGAAATGACAAACACTTATAAGAATTATATTGTCCACCAATTTCATGAAAAATGCGTAACAGTGCCGAAAAATTTGCCTATCGAGCGACTGAATCACGCTGTTATTTACGAGTGGAAAGTGAATTATATTAACAGTCTTCTCGTCGTCCTCCCTAACACAAAGCTGTCATTATGTGTGGGCGAGTCCAACAAAACAACTCTGCATCTCATTAGGAGTCGTTTCGGATGCTTTACTGAAAATTATTCTCTCCGATTTTTGCATTATTGCTACATCGCTTAAAAGATTTCTGGACCTAAACAGCCCTTTCTTTTGATTTTTGGTTGTAATTCGCCTTAAGGTTCCTGAAGGCAGATACAAAGCTGAGAAGCTATAATCCACTGATACTTATCACTGCCGCTGATGTCTACGAATGAGTCACAGCATTCATCGACTGCACAAATAACTGACTTTACTCGCTCAAAATGGCAAAGTGTGGCTTGAACGCAGTTCTTGCACGAACGTGACTATGGAATGACTACGGAATGTAACTGAAAGTCCCAATAAAATCTTGTTTATTGCTACAATACATGGACTTTACTCCAAAACACTTAATAGGTAATGTAGGTAATTGTTAAGTGCAAAACTGTTTAAACAAGTTATCGACCGAACTTGATAATACCATGGCACAGGGAGGGGATGGGGAATTCGAAATCAAATGATAAAAATGTCGTATGAGTGCATTTTGCTATGTCCACATAAACTGCCAGAGATTGCTAAATTAAGTGATAGATTACAGGAACGAGGTAGTGGTGAAACGTGGCATTTTTTGTAGGATAGACTGTGAATTACAAATTTTGAAAACAGAAGAAATCTTAAAACCAACCTTGTAAAACAAAACTCTGCTAAAGTAACTTAGTTATATATTTCTACTATGATTAAAATTACTACAGAATATGATATAAATAAAGGCATAAAAATATCAAAAAACTACATATTCATAAAAGTATAACACGTAGTAATACACGGTTATATCATTTTATAAATTTATTCTATCCTCCTGTCCTTTTTCTGGGCGTAAACGTCGGTGACGCGAGATATGAAATCTTACCAACTGTTTCAAGATTTCACACTTCCCTTCTCTACAGCCAAAACTGCCAAATTTGATAGTCAGTCATCTGTCATTGTGTTGCGAATGTAGGCTTTAACACGTTTTAATGTACTCATGCCTTCTTTGCAAGACGCAGTGGTTGCTGTAATTACAAGAACCAGCGGCAGTAATTCCACACATTCAATGAACACGTATTTTAATCTATTGTTTATAGTGGATTTACAGAGATCCTGAGGCTCGAGCCATTTTACCCTCACAGCTTCAAGTAAACGTAAGTTCTCTTTTCAGTTTTTCATTGTCAATAAAGGATAGGCCTACATTTTAAGTAGTTTTTCAATTTCAGATATATGAATATTGTTTGGCCTGCTATGACCTGAGAGCTTTTTCTTATTTGCAAGTTTTTAATGTTTACTACTACTGTGTCAATTATTTCTAATACTAGCCTTCTCAGCCGGCCGTTGTGGCCAAGCGGTTCTAGGCGCTGCAGTCTGGAACCGCGCGATCACTAAGGTCGCAGGTTCGAATCCTGCCTTGGGCATTGATATGTGTGATGTTCTTAGGTTAGTTAGGTTCAAGTAATTCTAAGTTCTAGGGGACTGATGACCTCAGATGTTAAGTCCCATAGTGCTCAGAGCCATTTGAACCATTTGAACTAGCCTTCTCAGTTACTTAATGCTTACTTCTGTTCCGTTAAAATTAATTCTAGATACTCCTGCTGAATTTATAAGGCAATTAGCTTACACTATGCTTTTCAGAATAAATTCCTAACAGCTTAGTCTTTCAACAGCCTTAATGCAGTTTACAGTTTCATGCTTACAGAGTACTATGTCCACAGTTTTACTTCGCAGAATGTCAAACAAGATGCTTGTATACTGGAAAGTCAAAATGTACAGCTGTAGTAAAAAAGAAAAGTCTATTCATTCAGCGTACGATTTAGCCCGATTGCTTCATTTAAACAATTATCACCCCACCCTTAATTATTTATCGCATCATTAAATGCTGCATTCATGTCTTTGTACAGCTCATGAATGAAAATTCCAGCCGGCCGCTGTGGCCCAGCGGTTCTAGGCTCTTCAGTCCGGAACCGCGCTGCTGCTACGGTCGTAGGATCGAATCCTGCCTCGAGCATGGTTGTGTGTGATGTCCTTAGGTTAGTTAGGTTTAAGTAGTTCTGAGTTTAGGGGACTGATGACCTCAAATGTTAAGTCCCATAGTGCTTAGAGCCATTTGAACCATGTTTGGAAAATTCCACCTGGTTTCACAAGGACCTCATAGTTTCAATCCCCTATCCCTCAGGAGATCGGTGCTTTTACTACGAAAGCTAAAAAATTGTGTGAAATCCTGGTGGATTTGCCACAGAATATTATAATTGTGTAATTTTCTACAGAGGTTGAGGAGGGCTAGGATCAACTGATGCGCGTAACAGTGGATAAAGATAGCATGAGGATACGCTTGTTTAAAAATAGAATGGACACCATAATTCTTCCGCATCATTGCACTGCAGCCATCGCATGTTTGCGATATTAATTTGCTTTCATCATTATTCGAACTGTTTAGCACTTGAACCAAAAACGTGTCTATGTCTTGCGCACTCCGGTCTTTAGATATGTTATAAAATCCTATGAATCTCTCTTATATTTCTCGTCATTCGTTATTACAACAAGTTACAACGAAAAATTACACTCGCCTGACGTCTAGTTGCGACATCGATTGTTTCGTCGGTTTGTACTGATATAGTATGACTATTTTTAACTTCTCCTGAGATATGTTTTTAACAACATCAGTAATACACGCTATTAAATCATTCTATGTGCCAGAAACAGTGCCTTGAAATACTGCACCGGATGGTAAATGATCTCTCATGTATGGTTATTCTTCTGCCAAGAATCCAAAAAGTTCTAAATGATTTCCTTCATTTACCGAGTCGTCAGTCATGACCTGGATGAGCTAAGTCTTGCCGTGCTGAAAAGCAGATTGTCGAAATAAGTCTCTTCATTAAACTTCTCTTTCGATCAACTTTCTGGTTGTGTTTCAAAGTTTCCAAGTGTGGTGCTTCTGAAAGAGCATGGTCAGTTCTTACTGTACGTAGCTGATCATATTTAGCAGCTGTTGAGGCATGTGAAATGGAACATCGATGTGGTTCAGCTTTTGAAAGGAAAATTTGCAGACTCTCTTCACCTACTCCCTACTTACGCCACTGAAAACTGTTATTACTCATTCCAAATCGTACACTCTAAAAACAAAAAAAGTTTGTTCCTTACAACGGTGTCACTTAACCGCGGTTTTGAATTGTACCACTGATTTTGTAAACGTCTTACAAATTTTCCGCCGGCCGAAGTGGCCGTGCGGTTAAAGGCGCTGCAGTCTGGAACCGCAAGACCGCTACGGTCGCAGGTTCGAATCCTGCCTCTGGCATGGATGTTTGTGATGTCCTTAGGTTAGTTAGGTTTAACTAGTTCTAAGTTCTAGGGGACTAATGACCTCAGCAGTTGAGTCCCATAGTGCTCAGAGGCATTTGAACAAATTTTCCATACGATTTTTTAATAGATAGGGTCTGCATTGGTTCTTTCACCGGGAGTTTATTTTCTAAAGAAAGACGAGACAAAAATGCAAGGCTTTTTAAATAAAGAAATTCAATGGGTCTTGTGATGAAATAAACGCGTTCTTGGCAGTTCTAGGTAGTCTACAGTACCATGCTTTACAACATAATGACTTAAATATTAGGCAACTTACAGTTTTCCTTCCGACAACACAATGTAAGGACAGACTAAGGATGATACCTCATAAGCGACATGGCATACCGAAATGTACTCCACTAAATTAGTTAATCACTAGCACTTCTTACTGCATTTTAACTACAAAATTCATTTCAGAGCTTTCACCATAAATGCGTGTACTACTGTTGATATGAAAACTTACAGATACGCTAAAGAACAACCAACGTTTGAAATAAGTAAGGCTACTAAATTTAAATCTTAGGAACAATGAAAATACATGGGCTATTTCATGCCACCTTGCGACAACATGAAATGACGCATTCACAATTGTTTTCTATGAATTACGAATATCTTCTTCTTTCTTTTATTTTACTAAATACTTAAATTAAGAATTAATGGTTCATGACTCTGCCCGACTTGTTGCTGACGTGCTAGATGATACGAAGTAGCGCTGTCTGTCGGGAATCGCTGAAAGACTTTTCATTACACTTTGATGTGTATCCATCTACTGTCGAGAAATAGAAACAAATCAAAGGGCAGCTTTTAAAAACCATACCCTCGCTGTATAAAACCCAGTCCGCCACGTGAAAGAAACGGGTTTACTGCGCATGCTGTTAACGAGCACAGAGTCCCGAGCTGCTTTTAATTATAAAGCTAGAGGTGCGATACATTATACTGGCGGGTGATAAGTGAAGTTCAAACGTATAATATTTGAAAACAAATAATTTTGGAATTTGTTGGGTAGGCTCTGCCTTAGAGCCTCAATGGACGCTTCGCCACTGCAGATAGGTACGTATGATCACCTATAGCCTCGTCTAAGCGCATGTTGAGTATACCGAGATGTGTACGCGAAATAATTTAGAAAAGCAAGAGCCGCTTCGTCACATCGTGTGCAAACGCTTGCCATCGTTACAAAACTTCAGATGCAGATAATGGCTGCAGTGCTGGCTGAAAGGCACTTCGGCCCAAACATCTATGATCGGCTCTCAGACAGAGTCTCAAAATGACCATCAGGCTAACTGTCAGATCCTAGAAGCGCAGGCGAAAGCCAAGCGTCCTCCCTCTGGAGCACTTAGACGGAGTGTTTATATCCTCTCGTTCTAAACATTTTGCTGGTTCTGCCAGCTCTGGATTCTTTTCAACCAGTCGCTATGGATCTTCCGTGTTCCGATCAATGAAAAATTCATCAAAGTCCTAACTATCCCCCTCCTCTCAAATAATCTGCTCTGATTAACCAGCAATACACGTTTCACTTCCAGACTGGGGTCAGAGAGCAGAAATTGTCTCCCACTGTGAGTCTGGTTTCACGTTCCGGCCAAAGACAGCTGCTGCACGTAGGTACCGGTACTCACAAGTTTTCATCCCCGCAACAAAATTACTTTTGGTGAGCCAATCCCGGACTCCCTTACAGAACTTAAGCATCATCTACTGCTGACTTCTTTTAGGTCCAGCAGGTTCCCCTCACTCTGAGTGTCATACGTTTTCCCATCCCCCTTCTAAGACAGCGTTCTTGTCACTCTGGCTCAGGGTGCCAGTTTACAGTTTTCCGAGTTCGGCCTGCAGTCGAGTCTCTGTAAGAAGGAAGGTATCCGGCAGCTGGAGTGGGCTGGCCGCAGCTGCTTCACCGGTCTGCTGCAACCAATGACGTCACGCGGATATGTAAAGGCCTCTGCGCCAACGGCTCAGTGTTGCCGGAGTTCTATAGACTGCCATTATTTTCGCCTGCAACGATTTGCGCGTTGTATCTGAAAGTTGGCAACAACGTTTCCGGTTGTGAGGGATCAACTCAACGCCGCCTCAACTACAGTTGCTCCTGCTGCAGCTGACTCCACGGCACCGTGTGCCTCTTTTAAAGTGGCCACCTCCCAGTGTATACCTCCTGGCAAGTGTGGCGTTTAGCCGTGGAACAGTTTTACAAACCTTTTGCTGTCAAATCACTGTGCCCCTGACTTTCTGACAGTAAGTCAGGCGGTGGACTTGTCCCACGGAAAGGTTACACGTATCTTTCGTAGCCATACAGAAATGAAATGAAGAAGTACTTATTTAATTCACAATCATTGGTGTTTGTTTCATTTCGTTGCGTTTTTGCATGCACCACCTATAATTTGAATTTATTTGGTACTTTAATTTGAATAGTGGGTTACTACTGCGACTACGGAAAATATTTGAAAAACCTGCCCCGCTACACTTGACATCACAATCTCGAATTCTGTGTTCACTTTCCCAGTTTCTAAAACTCCACCTCTAGGAATCACAATGAGTTTCTTTTTCTGTTTATTTTAATACACTGTGCAGCATAAGGAGTTTTAAAAACACATATTTAACTTTCAAACGCGGAGTAAACGTCAACAAGAAATTGCAACACTAACTAGCTAGTATCCAAAACTGCCATAACTAACTTAAAGTCATTGCATGCACTATTCACCACGATGAAACGTAATAAGCCTGCCAAATACGGACTCACTGTGTGGTTCGAGATTAATGCCACTGAACAGTGCTTAAAATATTTCTGATTGACGTTTTACAAAAATGCGATATAACCCCTAGATTAAAAGGTGTTCTTATGCCTAGTTTAATTTCTTCCGTTACTAATCTCAGACACCTAAACATTCTGTGGCGTGCCATATCGTGGTTTTATTGCATGTTGTACGATTTCGGCAACATTACAATAAAACTAATTACTTATTATTAATGTAACATGAGGTTTTATTTAATCACTGCTTTTCCCGACTAGTGATAGTTACACTACTGGCCATTAAAATTGCTACACCACGAAGATGATGTGCTACGGACGTGAAATTTAACCGACAGAAAGAAGATGGTATGATATGCAAATGATTGTCTTTTCAGAGAATTCACACAAGGTTGGCGCCGTTGGCGACACCTACAACGTGCTAACATGAGGATAGTTCCGAACCGATTTCTCATACGCAAACAGCAGTTGACCGGCGTTCTCTGGTGAAACGTTATTGTGATGCCTGGTGTAAGCGCCGACCGGTGTGGCTTCAGTCTGGAACCGCGCGACCGCTACGGTTGCAGGTTCGTATCCTGCCTCGGGCATGGATGTGTGTGATGTCCTTAGGTTAGTTAGGATTAAGTAGTTCTAAGCTCTAGGGGACTGATGACCTCAGATGTTAAATCCCATAGTGCTCAGAGCCATTTTGAACCTCGTGTAAGGAGGAGAAATGCCTACTACCACGTATCTGACTTTGATCAAGGTCGGATTGTAGCCTATTGCGATTGCGGTTTATCGTATCGCGACATTGCTGCTCGCGTTGGTCGAGATCCAATGACTGTTAGCAGAATATGGAATCAGTGGGTTCAGGAGGGTAGTACGGAACGCAGTGCTGGATCCCAACGGCGTCGTATCACTAGCGGTCGAGATGACAGGCATCTTGTCGGCATAGCTGTAACGGATCGTGCAGCCACGTCTCTATCCCTGAGTAAACAGATGGGGACGTTTGCAAAACAACAACCATCTGCACGAACAGTTCGAAGACGTTTGCAGCAGCATGGACTATCTGCTCGGAGACCATGGCTGCGGTTACCCTTGACGCTGCATCACAGATCGGAGCGCCTGTGATGGTGTACTCAACGACGAACCTGGGTGCACAAATAGCAAGACGCCATTTTTTCGGATGAATCCAGGTTCTGTTTACAGCATCATGATGGTCGCATCCGTGTTTGGCGACATCGCGGTGAACGCACATTGGAAGCGTGTATTCGTCATCGCCATACTGGCGTATCACCCTGGGCGACGTTATGGGGTGACATTCTGTCATCGTGTATGAAGACCGAGGAAGGGCTGGGGGCGATTACCGATTGAGTAACTTCTATTTGGAGCAATAGCAGATTGAGTCCACCAGTGATAAAGATGTTATGTTGGGAACTCAGCGCCATGAAGGAAAGAGCGTGTTAAAATGGACGAAATTGCCGAACGGGGGCAACCCAGAGATCGATTCAGTATGGAGTGAATGAGAGGACTGATGAGACAATCAGTTAGTGAGAATAATGAATACAGTTCAGAGTGGTCGATGACCCAGAGAAGGACTTGGGGATTCTGGGGAATGACTGGGAAGTGAAGAATGAGGATTCAGTGTATGAAGTCACTTATCGGTTAGGGTGTACTGACACTGAGTAGGGTCTGTTTCGTCAGATGGATCAATCATGTGAAGTGATTTACACGCCATTTCGCCCAGAGGATTCTTTCATCGCCTTCTGAAGCCATTTCAGCGTTTTTTTCAAAAGAGTTTTCCGATTTTTGATCTGAATCCCTGCATTCATTCTAATGTCTACAGTCACTTTGTGACATCCTCGTTTTCCATTCATTCCACGCCAGATAGACTTTATAATGATGTGGTCGGTGGATCTTTAAGGATTCGACTGTGTGTCCCTCATATAACTTTACCTTACAAACATTGCGTTGACACAGCAGAAAACAGATGCCATGTATTCATACAAATACACTATGTTTGGCTTTCAGGCAGAGCTTAGTCTGGAGAATGACCAGGCCAGTTGTGAAATGGCGGAAGATATTAAGAATTGAGCCGCGGGATACTATTCATGGAGACTGCTGTCTGCCGATGAGCGGACAAACGCTTCAGACAAAACCTCAGCATCGCGCCATCTACAGATGCTTGAACGTAACCCCGACTGTGTCATGTGGTGAGATGAGGTGCTTAATCCCTAGGAATATTAGCCCTGAGATTATACAGGTACCGCACAGTGAGAACGTTATGGAAAAGAAGTCACAATTTATGTTACGCACTAGTTCTAAATTATTATAACTCCAACAAGAGTATTTGACGCACAAAATGGGCAGAGGATTCTGCTTTCTTCCATAGTCACCCATGGATTCTTATTCCGTTTCCTCGTTTTTCTCATTTGCTGCTTAGTGTACATCATTGTCATCTGTACAAACAACATTATCTTCTCCTAAAAAATATATCTCTTTACTAAACTCTCCATTGTCCGAGCCCTTATCATCTTCCTCAAACGCATCACCCAGTATGTTAGTGTCAAAGTCTAACACAGCCCCATAGATATTGTGCTAATTTCTGCAGCAAAAGACGAGATTAGTGACTGAAGAATGCAAATGTGATATAAACTAACAGTCTTGTAAATGTAATTACATGATGCCACACTAAGGTAAATTCTAAGTCATAATAAGAAGAAAGAAGCAACCGGGTATTTGAAAACGGACATTACTAAACATTTTTAATATTTACGGGAAGACCACCAAGACCGCTGGAGTCTGGCAACAAGTGATTCAGCCATAGTTTGGCACGAAAATACTCAGGAGCACTTGTTGCATATGTGTCAAGATGGATGGGAACCGCGAAAAGACACCAACTGCAATCGTAAATTTTTGAAGGGTTTAGTAATCTTTTGTTGAGGGAAAGATGCGAAGAGAGACGCACCGCAGGACCCCCTACTGGAGAACTTTGTTTACGTGGGCGGCCGCAGCAGCCTTTGCAGCCGCCACTTGTTGACAGGTCGGGACGGCCGCTCCCCGCCACCCTTGTCCGCTGCGGCCCACAACACAGCTGCGACCCCACCGCCGCCGCCGCCAGCGCCACCCCCTGCGTCAGCTGCCGTTGCTACCAGCCAGAGCACGTCCTGCTTCAGTGGCTCCCTGCCGTCAATTTGACACCACGTGTTCTGCTAGCATTAGCTCTTACTCCCCTCGTCAGCATTGCTTTTGTCTGGCTATCAGCACATTTCCAGAGTTAGGTTGGAAAGCAAATTACCTTTGTGTCAGCGAATCACAGTAGTACACGCTACAAAATAGAACTGATTTCAATAATGAATTAAAAATCTGCTCAGAACTGGTAATGAAATATTTTGCAGTTAACCCTTTCAGGCCTGAGTTTTATCGGGAGAAAGGAAACTTTTTCTTTATATGTTAATATACTTAGGTGATTTTTAATGATTTTACATGCAAGATTTATACATAAATATGAACCCGTTTTTAAAACGTACTTTCTACACTTGCCTTCATTTTATGGACTAAAATAACTCATTACGAAATATTCTCTATCGTACTAAGTAGTAAAATGGTCATTCAATTATTAGCATCCAAACAGACATAACGACATTCAATCGTACAGTGGAATGCAGCGAACCAACACCCATGTTTTCTGGTGCGCACTTCGACATTGACTTGCTGATATTTTCATAGTGATACCCAAAATTTGGCAGCACCTGTGCATAATTGAAAGGCTGAACATTCATAAATGAGTACCTCAGGTTTACATTGGGAAAAGATACTTCAGTGGCATCCAAGACGCTGCAAAATTTGATGTACACTATTGTAGCCGGAGAATGTGAAAGGGTTAAGTAATGCATAGTTCTTTTTGAACTGTTTCCGTTTACTACCATGAAAAGGATTGAAGTTAAAACATGCAGTGAGAGTTCCGCATGATAAGCGGAGTGTCAACGTAACTGAATGTTGACACTGGACTGGACTCGCACTCAGAAGGCAGGTGGCTCTTGTCTATTTCAAGTGACACCAATTAGTGTTTTCCGTGGTGTCCTCAAATCTAACAAGACAAATGCCACACTGATTACAGTTTTTTTTTCTTTTTCATAAAAATTGTTCTAAGCTCTATGCGACTTAACATCTGAGGTCATCAGTCCTCTAGACTTAGTACTACTTAAACCTAACAAACCTAAGGACATCACACACATCCATTCTCGAGGCAGGATTCGAACCTCCTACCGTAGCAGCAGTGCGGTTTCGGACGGAAGCGCGTAGAAGCGCTCCGCCACAGCGGCCGGCCCTTGTTACATTCCAAACGACACTCTCTACTTGTCCACACACATATGTCGTCTCTGCTTCATTATTTAAAATCAATCCACCTGATTATTGAGATATAGTCCTCCGATTAATGTAGCAGGAAGAGCAACAAAACTGATTCGTTGTAGAGGTTTGGATTTCCAGTGATAATAGAAATGATCGCTATCAAATCTAGTATTGGACTACACAGAGAGTGTGGTGTCACCGCCAGACACCACACTTGCTAGGTGGTAGCCTTCAAATCGGCCGCGGTTCGTTAATATACGTCGGACCCGCGTATCGCCACTAGCATTGATTGCAGACCGAGCGCCGCCACACGGCAGGTCTAGAGAGGCTCCCTAGCACTCGCCCAGTTGTACAGCCGACTTTGCTAGCGATGGTTCACCGTCTACATACGCTCTCATTTGCAGAGACGACAGTTTAGCATAGCCTTCAGCTACGTCATTTGCTACGACCTAGCAAGGCGCCATATTCAGTTACTATGAATGTATCCTGAACAGATAATATTGTGAATCATGTACCGTTGAGAGCGACGTTCATCATTAATGGATTAAAGTTAAGTATCAAACTAATTACGTCCACTTTCTGAATTCTCATTCCTTGTCATGTTCCAGACCTCACGTCAGTATAGTTCTTCCCTCCTCACGCTAGCCTGCGTAAGCTAAAACGCGTGCATTTCGGCCTCCTTTCGTAACACGGTGTTGGCTCTTCTGCCAACACAAAAGAGAGCAAATACTTCTTCCATAAGGGATTGGGTTTATTGACTGAGACTGATTAGACAATGTACCAAAAAGGAATCATGAATTTTTCAATTTATTAATCGCGTTTCTTTATTACGATACTATCTCATTACCCTGCGTTGTCAGGGTACGTTATTTCTTCAGTGTTCCATTAGTGCATCTTTACCTTCCCCCCGCCCCCTCTACTTCCATATACACAATTCCCTCAGTGTTTCCATGTCCTCCACCGTCCACTCACTGTCCATTTGCTGCTGCCCGTCTCACTCCATCTCCTCATCCCCAATCTCTTTATCAACGACCTACTCCCCCTGTCTTTATCAATGTCCTGCTCCCCCTCTCTTCGTCTAGGTCCTCCCCCCCCCTCTCTCAGTCCATCTCTTCCTCCCCTTCTCTCTGTTCTTCTCCTCCTTTTCCCTTTCTCTGTCCATTCCCCCCCCCCCCTCCTCTGTCTGTTCATTTCTTTCTCCCCCATCAAGCTGCCTCTCTCTTCCTACCTCTGTCCCTATCTCTTCCTTTTCTCTGTCCACCTCCTCCTCTCCCTTCCCTCAGTCCATTTCTCCCACCCTATCTTATGACATCCCTCTCTCTTCTCTCTGTGCCTATCTCGTCGCCTTCATTTGTCCTTCCATGTTATCCTATCTAACACAATATGAGGATGGTGTTTCTTACCCCTATAGTATTTCTTTCCAGATCTTAAGTCATATGTGTACCAAATTTGACTCAGATCACACTGGGGCTTAGGACGAGCTTCTCACCTGTGACCTTGCTCATAGACGCACTTGTAAAATATATCTCACACTTATTTAACAAATTTCACGCGCATATGTACACATATGTGCCTTCATATCTAGTGAATTTCGCCCTGTAGGTTGATTTTCACGCATGTCAACTTTTATGACTTCATATCTCCCGAACTATATGCTGTACAATTACATAGCTTTGCAGAAACATCCAGTGTTATACGCGCTTACGGTCTGTGAAAGCTGTGGCGAGTAGAGTTAGTCGCAACGAAGTAAAAAATTGAAATTTCTTGCATTATGCGATACTTTTTCACACATTCGGTATTTATGTCGTATAATGATGTAATTTTTCTGTTTCAATCGGTATCATATGTGAATACTGTGTGTAAAATGTGTCACACATCTGTTGGTAGTAAGGAGGTAATAAATTTAAAGTTCCTGCTTCATATGGTAGTTTTAC
Source organism: Schistocerca serialis cubense (assembly GCF_023864345.2). Taxonomy (NCBI): domain Eukaryota; kingdom Metazoa; phylum Arthropoda; class Insecta; order Orthoptera; family Acrididae; genus Schistocerca; species Schistocerca serialis. Next base: position 154,084,890 of record NC_064643.1, read on the forward strand.
ACCATGAACAGTGAAAAATATGCTACACTGCTTTTTCATCCCGATTCCGAACCCTTTCATTGGTGGATGCGTTTTGCCCCAAAGTGATTCTTTCCAGACAGTAAGCGAAAAGTGTACCAATATTGTTTGAAATCCGTCCAGTGGCTTAGGAGGAGAAGTGGAACATACATACCTACACACATACATAGTTTTTATAATGTATATGGATTATGCGTTTCAGTGGACATGTCATCCTCTTAATAATGATTATTTGGCGAATGAATCAGTAAATTCATACTGTGTAGAGATGTGTTCTATATTGGCAATTAAATGAATGGCGCTTTATTTTGTGTCATACACATTTAATTCTTTTATTTCACAAGTATTTTCAGGGTCGATTTCTCGCGTTAATAATGCATATGTATCAGCCTGGAGTTAATTTTAGCTGGTTTGGATACTCCAGATGACAACTTTTTCGCGTTCTTTTGGACACTTTAATTCGAATACTTCACTACACTCTTCAGTGTGAGTTGATTGTGTGTATTTACAGAGTGTAGCGTTGCGAGCTCAGAGTAGGCAACACTACACACTGTAAACACACACTTCATATAATACGCCACACTAACACCGCTGTCACCATGAAATCAGATGGAGAAGCAGTATTTAAACAGGGCCAAACATGATCATCACCGTCGAACAGCTGCTATGAGGTTCCAGCCAAAAAATCGATGTATCTCTGTGGATATCAGTACGAGCTGTACCGGGTGAAGTTACCAATTAACTTTTTACTACCCATTGAAGCACGGGAATTTAAATGTGGGTGACGCACAATGGAAAACTTAATGAACAAAATTAATTAAAGGAGGTTGACCGTAACATACATGAACGTAAGAGCTGTAACTCACAGAGACGATAAAATTAGGGTTTCTTCGAACTACTGAATGAAACAAATGATCCCTATACCGCCCTGCTCATTACAAGTTCTTTACACTTCAAATTAAACAGAAGTGCACAAATGACGGAGAAGAGTTATCTTCATGAAATATAAACACAGGTTAAAACCGAAATAATGTAGCAGGAATTAGGAATAGACAATAAGTCGGGAAGGAATAAGTCAGAATCTGCACAATTTTTTTGGCAAATAACTACGTTCATGGAAGCCGCAGAGTGATAGCCAGTTGTTAATCACGAAGGAAGAAAAGAACATCCGAAAGAGTCAAACATGCACCTACTACCCTCAAGGAGTGCATGTTCAGCAGACGACTGCTAATGAGTGTACTTCACATTTAAAAGTGAAAGAGCTAACATTAATCTGAGGTCTTCATGTGTCCTAAAGGTCAGTTCGTGAATGCTGCAGTTGCTCACGAAATTCAGACATACCAGTGGCAGCGGTTCACTGCCGTGTTGGCTGTCAGACTCTCAGTTCTTTGCCCTGCCTCTAAGTCTGCTCTCAAATCTGGAAATGTGTGTGAGATCTTATGGGACTTAACTGCTAAGGTCATCAGTCCCTAAGCTTACACACTACTTAACCGAAATTATCCTAAGGACAAACACACACACCCATGCCTGAGGGAGGACTGGAACCTCCTCCGCGATCAGCCGCACAGTCCATGACTGCAGCGCCTGAGACCGCTCGGCTAATCCCGCGCGGCGAATCTGCTCTCCCGCGCACCATGCACTCGATGTCTCTCTCTTACGGTTTGAGATCAATGGTGCTCTCCATTTAGCGTTCCCAGCAATAAATGAATTTTTACTCCTCCTTATTGAATGTGTGGCTTGTGCATAATTACGACAGGGATTCTTCTTAGTGCCGACCAATTACATACGTTCTAATACGGCAGCAGTCACCGTTCCATACTCAGTTTTCATACAGTTAATACTGGGGTTCCTGAGTGCTCGAGCTGAGAAACAGGCAGCTTCTGACTCCTGCTACCTGTCCAATTGCATGTTTCTGCCAGTAATGTCTCCTACACATACTTGCAGGGGAGCCCCACTTTCCAACTCAATGATTTATTTATATTAGCCAATGGTAGCTGCTCTTGCTATTTCTTAGCAAGAGTAACCAAACACAGTTAGCTTGAAAACTGATCGTGCCGCACCCCCAAGCACACAGGTGCCGGATGGCCCCTCTGCTTTCCGGATCGTGGAACTTATCTCTGAACCGTCTTTTGTCCGCCGTTTCCCAGAATACGAGACTGCTGTAGGGCTCAGGTCTTTACGATTCTGCATGCACTGTCGCTATAAGCTTGAGGAAAAAAGATGCGACGGTCCTTTGGTTCCGGTGGACACGGCTTCTCTTACTACTGAAAGTCCTTCCGTCGCTTACGACGCAAACACTCTTGCCGTCTGAGGAAGCGTAGATGGCGCCTGTCTACCGGTCTTTACTCAAACAGAAGACATTGGGCGTTGCGGTTTCCTACATGGCTTCTCGCTTCCTCCACTTGTGGCAGCATATAGCTTTTTACTACTCCCATTGCTCCGTAAGATTCGCCGCCCGTCATTGGACTTGTCATCTCTGTGCTGATAAACTTCATTCAACATGAACTCGATGAGATCCTCAGCCATGAATTTAAGTAACCTTTCAGGAGAAGATCTACATGGCATTTCAGTAATTAGATACGGCAATCACTGTGTTAACTTTATCAAAACAAGTACTTTCATTTTTGTCAGGAAATTAATTTGGATTAGATGTGTTATCTATTTAATGCAATTTGGCTAAGATGCATTTATGATTTTCAGTTTTTGACTTTTTTAGGTGGCTTATGTATGGGCAATTACGTGACATCCGGCTTGCACTGTTCAACACCACGCTTATGATGCAGACGCCTCTACCACCGCCAGAACACGAACCGTTGTCTGCCGCCTAAGCATGTGGGCGCCTGGGCGGCCCTGCATTCTACTACAGTCCTGGGAGTGCGACGGTAGCCTCCAGCAATCTGTGCCCTCGCTGTCTCAACGTCTGAAGACCACTACGCTCCGGAACCTGGAGCGTGACGCAGCCTGGCTTGCTCGTAGCTGCTGCCGACGGCCACACTTGCTACGGCCGGGAGATACAGGAACCTGGCTATGCAGCTACAGCGCCACATCGCGCAGTCAGCAGCGTGATCCCGTTGCACTATGGGTAAGCCGGGATATTTCCCTCGCGCCAAAAAAATGATTGTAATGGAGGCACAATAAACATGCCATCGTAACCTTCATCGGTCATTTTTTAGCTGCAAAACACATCTTTGCTGGGCAGAGTATCCTAGCCCACAATAACAATAACCAGATGACTAAACGATTGCAGAGGATCACTATGGATTTAGAAAAGGGAAAAGTGTAAGAGATATAGTTGGACTGCTGAAATTTGTATCTGGGAGACACACTCAAAGAGGAAGAGGTGTTAATACTGATTTCATTGGTATGGTATAAAGAAATAAATTAATGCACATTCTGAGGAAGAATGGAGTTAACTGGAGGGATAGAAGTCTCATTAAGAATCTACACCTACAACAGAAAATACGACTATAGATTGAACTGAGGTGACAGAGAAAAACGAAGTTGGAAGATCTGTGACGCAAGGCTGTTGTCTCTCCCCAATACAATTTAACACGTATTTAGAGCATATTATTCAGATATGTTTGAACCAAAAGTCTGGCGTCCGGGTTGGTGGTAAGAGAATAGAATGTATTCGGTTTGCTTATGATAAGTTGTTATTAGCAGATAGTGAAACAACCACGACTGGAATGTTTAAAGAAGTAAGAAAGACCTGTGGCAAATTCGGAATCAGAATTAATGTGAAAAACACAAACTGTATAGCGGTAAGAGTAAGAAAAGTAAGAACCACTATAAAGTTAAGACAGGAAGATATAGAACAAGTTAGTGCCTCCAGATATCTGGGAAGCATAATTGCTGAAGACATGAGGTGCAATGAGGTGACAACGCATATAACAATTGCCAAGAAGGCATTTAATAAGGTGGCGTCTGTGTGGGTGCATCGACAGGGACCTGAGGAAGAGCCTGGCCAAGTGCTTTGTATGGAGCGTGGGTAGGACATGGACATCGACGGAAGAGGTACAAAGAAGAACAGAAGCATTTGAGAGGAGGGAAGAGATAAAATGGGTAGAGAATGAGGAAGTGTTGGGTAGAGTATGGGGAGGGAGAGATATTTTAAAGTAATCCGAAGAGGAAACACAATTGACTTGAATACTGGATGAGAAGTGATTGTTTACTGACGCATGGTATGGAAGGAACGGTGACTAGAAGAAAAAGAAGACGTAGAAGATACTAGATGGTGGAGAGTACAAGACTATAAAACAAATATGAGGAAGATTTGAGGATAGGTAAAGACAGGGCTGCAAGGAGAGCTACTTGTGAAGAACTGCGTACAGCAGAACGCTGAAGAGGATGTCGATGATGGGATAAGGAAAGATGATGTTCTCCTCAGAATCGACAAAGAAGGAAACGTGGAAAATTGACAAGAAGAAGGGGCGGAGTAATAGGGCAGATGTTAACACACCACTGAATGGTTTACATGGTACTGGAGGTCAAAAAATGGTTCAAATCGCTCTACGCACTATGGGACTTAACATCTGAGGTCATCTGTCCCGTAAACTACTTAAACCTTAATAACCTAAGGACATCACACACATCCACGACCGAGAAAGGATTCGAACCTGCGACCGTGGCAGCAGTGCGATTCCGGACTGAAGCACGTAGAACCACTCGGCTACAAGTGCCGGCTAGGTACTGGAGGGAGCAGCAGACAGTAAAACCAGTTAGGGAAGACACAGACTGAGAAACATCCGACAAACAGTTCAGGACGAACGGTGCAAGTGCTGCTCTGAGATGATGTTTGCACAAGAGAAGAGTTCGTGGCTAGCGAACCAGCTGAAGAACACTTATCACTCTAAAAGTAAATCTGGACGGCACCAAGGCCAGAGACAAAGCATGAGAGGGATGTCATAATATCACTTTGTCCCTTCTTCAGTATTTCCAAGACAATGTTTTATTCATCGATTCTGAGGAGGGCCTTTTGAGATTTCCGTTGCTGTGCCTCTTTCATCAACAGAACAAATATAGCCTTCATGAGCTGCGACAGCGTGTGGCTCAACCTCTCTGATCACTACATTGAGATGGGATGTTGCTCGCTCCTAGCACGCACCCTGGCAGTTGTGGTTGTCGTCCAGAGTTACGGCTCGTTAAGATGAACGGTGCCATAATATGTGCCCAGCAGCACGTGTGAGTAACGTTTAACTTCAGCGCGAGAGCACGGAATGTCGTCCCAGAGTGGATCGTTTGAGAACGAATGGCGTAATTTCGTTGTTCTGCTTTCATATTTGTCGTATAAAAAGGCATTAATAACTCAACAGCGTACTTTCTAAACTTCATCCACTGGTAACTAAACGTTATCATTAGTGAACATCGTTAAAAAAGGAGAAGTGATCTTCTCGACTAGTTCACACCGCATAGGGAGGAGATGCTCTTACAACTGGCGGACTACGATTTCTTAGCACTCTTCGGAGACGGATTATGCAGCAAGGATACAGAAAATGGTGACTGCGCAGTCTTCCAGCACAGCTGGGCTTCGTTTCGCTAAAAACAACGGTAGAAAGGAATGATAATTTGTTGACAATAATCTGGGAACGGGTGTGACAATGTTAAGAGAGAGAATAATGGTGCGAGTATAGGTGACATCAATACGCAGCACAATACAATTGTAAATGTTAATTCCGAAAAGAAATTGGTAAATTTGTTAAGAAAGAGCAACTTAAATAGTGAGAATAATGAACTTGGTGAAGCGATAGCCTGCTTAAGAGGAAAACGCCGTCGTTCAGGTCGAAAAAAATCGATTTTCGGTTTTCATCATATTTCGATAGATTAAGGTTTTATTTAAGTACTCTGAAAAGGATTTTCCAGAAAACAATTTTTTGTCTAGCATTTAAAGAGCATTATCTACCACGTGTGTTTATGTGCCTTTTGTAAGCCATAAGGAGATGCCATTATTAGCAAAACAGAATGGGTAGGCCATGTTCAAAAACGTTTGGGGCAAGACTGAGGAAACTAACTGTTGATATGAAGGGAAAAAAATTAGAAGATGGAAAATTGTTGGCCAGACAGGGTCAGTTAACTAATATTGAAATAGAAAACTTGCAGGTATACTATGGGCAGTTTACGAGAAATAAAGAAAATCTGGAGGCAATGAAGAGAGATGTTTGGGCCATATTCTACCATAAGTCCTCTACTGATGATAAGCCACGTCATGGATTGTGTCCATCAGGAGAAAATTCGTGTTGCAAATACAATAGGGCTCAGGCAACTGGAGAATCTTATTCTTACCAGCAGTCTCTTCCTGCTGCTGTTATTACAGCAATGAAACCTATTTCCAGAGACATGGCTCATCCTGACCTTCTAAGGAAATGTCTACAAGGGCAGACACAAAAACCATATGAGTGTTTCAACAGCATAATTAGGAAACGCCTTCCTAAAACTGTATTTGTATGCATCCTTACAATGAAACTAGGAGTTCACGATGGTGTTATTATATTCAGTTGTGGTAATACTGGAATGTGTTGGGTATTGAAAAAGCTAGTAATTAATCGTGGTAAAAATATGATCACTGGGCTGCAACAGTACGATAAAATGAGGATATACAACACAGACAGGTCTGCATCTAATATGGCCAAGAAAGCAAGACAAACATCCAGGAAGGTGAAAAAGAAGTTGGAAGACCTGCTAGAGGCCAAAGAAGGGCCATCATATGCAGCGGGACAGTTTCAATTAACTGTAAGTAACAAATTTAAAAAATTCTTTCTCTAAAGTCAATTTCCAGCAAACTAAAATTTTCAGTACATATGCCCCATTATATCAGAAACTATGATAGATAAATGAATGAAATTTTCAGAGACTCTGCATAACATAAAAAGCCACCCTTGGTACTACATTCATTAATATTCCCCCAATAGGAAGTCCACAAAAAACATTTTCTACATAAAAAGCTTAATATTTTTGTTAATAAATTTAAAAAAGTATTTCTTAAAAACTAGAAAATGGATAAAGTGAATTTTAGCACTGTTGACTCTATTACCATCATGTAACATACAATAAAAATATTAAGGATCTCCATCATACAGTTTTTTCAGAGATGGGTCAAATACTTGCCTAAAATAACATGGGTTAGATAGGCAAGGTGTGGTCCCCTTAACAATAGATGTTACCATAATTAGCCATAGACCAGTAACAATGCAAGTAAATCAGTTCTTTTCACACATTAAAAAAATTAAGAATGATAATCTTAAGCCAGCAAATACGCGATTTTACTACTCACTTGGCGGATCAGGTGAAAATGAATGAGCACGCATTTCGAGAAGTATCAAAAAAATCGATACATTGAAGGAGAAAGCAGGATGGGTTACGTAACGGAGTTAGGGATGGACAGTCGAAGCTCAGAGCAAGGTTTGACAAAGTAAAACTACAGCTTGACGCAGATCGTAGGTCTAGTAAAGTCACATTTGGTCTGGTGGAATATAATATTAATGACGAGTACACGACTGTATTGTTTATAACACCAGAGGACAGTCCTTAATATTGTAGTTGGCGCCAAAGAACAACGCACGAACGTTGCCAATCAAATTGAAAACATGTACCATGCCACTTTAGACGAACGTGTGCTAGAAGAAAAAATTTGTGATGTGATTCAAGTGAAATGTCGCGTTGTGCTGAGCGCACCGTCTATCTTACCAATATAAGTACAGGCTAATTTTACGAATTGAAATGTCTATGCTTGTGTATTTCATCTACTTAAATGTTTTTCTTGGCGCTATATATCTTTCCACTGATTTAACTTAAGTACACGATATACAGGGTGGCCCACAAACGTTGCCACAAAGTTCGAGGGATCGTAAAAGGTTTCTTAGGGAGCGACTCGAGAATGAGAACCTGTATGATGAAATGTCATTCAACGACGCTACAGAGCGACGGAGACATCGTAGATATAGTCACTGGCCCCGGCGGCAAATGTGAGTTAGTGCGATGACAGACCGTGGGCTGAATGCTTCGCAGTATTGTTTGTTGTTCAGTGATTGCGACTGAATGCCAAGATTGTCAGTGGAGAAGATGGACCTAGCTGAAGCACGAGCAGGCCTTGTCTCCTACGAATGCAATGCTCAGTTGCCTTGGTGAATGACTGTTCCAGACATGGCTTTCCATCTGCAGTTAATTTGTCTCCTGTATACCCAAAAGCATTGGAGATTTTGGAGGGTCCGAGAAGAAAAATAAACTGCAGCCAGAAACCCATGTCTGAAACTGCCATCCAAGAAGGCTACAAGGGAGACAATGCCCATCCACGCAACAGCTATCTCACTTAATCTTATCCATTGGTGAGCGTGGCAATTAGTCGCGACCACTGAATAACAAACAGCATTGCTATTTGTTGCGCATGTGGCAAGTCACGTTTGCTGCCGAGGGGGTGGCCTTGTGGCAGGCGCTGCTGCCTATAACTTCGACCCTCTGTAGTGTCGTTGGATGACTTTTCCTAATAGGGGTTTCTGTCCGCTATTTGTTCTTCATGAGTCCCTCTACAGCCCCTCGAGCCTTGCAACAATGTTTCTGGGTCACTCTGTGCACATTTGTTATAGACAAGTCGTTGGCCTGCGTACTGCTTATGTCTACAATTTAACAATTGTAATGACTCTGCATCAAAACATTGGAAAGACGTTAGAAATAACGGAGCAGCAGGAGCAACAAGAAACAACAACAAAAACCGACTCCTATGGTGGAACAAAACTGCACAACTCATGTCACATCCTGCCACTGAATGTGACTAAATATAAGTGCTTGTCGTTAACCCTTGTAAGGTAGTCAGGCCTATTTTGCCCCACAAGGAGCTTTGATGGTCTGTAATTTTGTAAATATTTGTTTTTAATACCTAGCATTCACTCACTTTGTTTGCCCCTTAGTGAAGTATATTCTGACAGACAAAAATTGTTTTGGAGCTTTAGTTTTAAATTCACAGTAATAGAACTTCTCAAGCTGTTCAGGGTTTTTAGACCCTGGGTATTTTAACTTTCATTATTACAGTAAATTCTGAAAATATTATGTTTGCCAACAATGGAGTGTGTATGGCTGCAGTAAGATAGGTATGAAGAAGTGAAGCCATTATTGCTTTGAACAATGGGATGTCTGTATCCGTGGAAAGGTGGGAAAAGCGAGTGGGCGTCATAGTTTTTTCCTGTAATCAAATCAGTGTCTTTATTTACTATGATTCCGCTTAACGAAGTTATGGTTTACATAGCGAATGTTTTCCCAGCGGATTTGACTGCTCTTTTCAGACACTCTCCCACCTATAGTCACTTCCAGTGGGAAAATGAGTTTTAGGAGCAGGTTGATGGTGTGGCCATGGGTAACCCACTGAGTCCTACGACTGCTAATATTTACATGGCCAAATTCGAACAATTAGCTCTGGAAAAAGCGAGTAAGAAACTATGTCGATGGTATCGATACGTGGATGATACGTTTGTTGTTGGGTCACATGGCAAAATAGGTTTGGAGGAATTCTTTTATTATTTAAATAGTACAAATAAAAAACCCCATGGAAATAGAGGAAGACAATGCAATATCCTTCTTGGATGTCTTCGTAATGAGACAGACTGATGGCAGCGTGAAACATAAAGTCTTTCGGAAGGTTACACATACCGACAGGTTCTCGCATAAGAATTCCAGTCATCATCCGCAACAGAAAAGAGGTGTAATTAAAAGTCTAGGGGACAGAGCTAACAGGATTTGGACGCCGGAACACATGGACGCAGAGTTAAAACATCTAAGGTAGACTTTTGAGAAGAATGTGTACTCTAGTAAGGAAATACATAGTGTTTTGCGATTGCATAACAGTAGGCCCAAGGACAACTATAGGACACAGCGATGGAATAACGTGGTTTCTCTACCCTTCATCCAAAAAGGTGTCCAACGTAGCCTTGGACGAAACGTCAGGGATTGAAGAGTTCCATGGACCACGGCCATAGAAGCCGGAAGGATTCTTAGCAGCTGATCAGACAGAATGCTTACGCACGTGTCACGTGTCAGAGTCGTATCTAGACATATCAAGGGTCCCACATCACTCCAACTACGCTCACCACACATCATTACAGAGTCTCCACCAGCTTGCTGACTTGCAGAGTCCATGGATTCATGAGGTTGTCTCGACGCTCGTACATGTCCAATCGATCGATACAATTTGAAACGAAACTCGTCCGACCAGACAACATGCCTCCAGTCGTCAACAGTCCAGTGTCGGTGTTGATGGGCTCAGGCAAGGCGTAAAGATTTATGTCGTGCAGCCATCAAGGGCACATGAGTGTGCCTTCGTCTCCAAAAGACCATATCGATGATGTTTCCTTGAATGGTTCGCACGCTGACACTTGTTGATGGCCCGGTATTGAAACTTGCAGTAACTTACGGAAGGGTTGCACTTCTCCATGTTGAACGATTTTCTTCAGTCGTCGTTGGTCCCTGTCTTGAAAGATCTTCTCCCGGCCGCAGCGGTGTCGGAGATATGATATTTTACCTGATTTCCGATATTCACGGTATACTCGTGAAATTGTCGTACGGGAACATCCCCACTTCATCGCTAGGTCAGAGATGGTTCAAATGGCTCTGAGCACTATGGGACTTAACTTCTGAGGTCATCAGTCCCCCAGAACTTAGAACTACTTAAACCTCACTAACCTAAGGACGTCACATACGTCCATGCCCGAGACAGGATTCGAACCTACGAGCTAGGTCCGAGATCATGTGTCCCATCCCTCGTGCGCCGATTGTAACACCACGTGGCAGCAGTAATCGATCTAACAATTGCGCCAGACACTCTTTTTTGTCTTATACAGGCGTTGCCGACAGCAGAGCCGTATTCTGATTGTTTCCTTATCTCTATATATATTTTTTATGTAAGATGTGTAGAAAGCAATTTCGTACAGTTTCCTACATTAAACAGATTCACAGATACGAGTTGGCCGTGCGGTTAAAGGCGCTGCAGTCTGGAACCGCAAGACCGCTACGGTCGCAGGTTCGAATCCTGCCTCGGGCATGGATGTTTGTGATGTCCGTAGGTTAGTTAGGTTTAACTAGTTCTAAGTTCTAGGGGACTAATGACCTCAGCAGTTGAGTCCCATAGTGCTCAGACCCATTTTTTGAGATACGAGTGGAACAGTTTCTTATAGAACCACATGGAATTGTTTTGTGTGCTATTTGAAACTCACCGGACGGAAAATTGATTTTACCATGTGATACTGGCCCCCAAGTACGGAGACAAGTCACATGTGTCCTCAATTTTTCACTGTGCTTTTCTTCAATCCGTTCACAGTCCTCCCCTCGTCCCAGATGCCGTCGGCGTCATAATTCGCCTACAGCTCAGGAACTTCCAACATGAGGCATTCCTCTGGAATCTCCCAGAGCGAACAGTGCCCTCTAGCGAGCAGTAGTAAGACATCAGAAGAGGAAACTTCGATTACGCGTCGTTGAAAGCAGCGAACGAACAGATCGATGGCGGCCGACTGCTGTGCACACAGAGGACCTCTGGCATCCGGCCGTCTCGAACGGCAAGAAAATATCTCCTGAAGAGCGAGACCATCTACAGGCGGCCTTCTGCCGCGTCGAACCCTGCATTTACCAACCTGTACCTCGAATTTCTTTTTCAGTTCCTTACGACAAACTTGGAAACGTGCATTTCATCAAAATAATGAGTTTCAGAAACACTGCCTTCAGTGTATCTGTATTCAAATTCATGAAGTGGTTTGAGAGAAGGAGAAGTATGTCGTCTCCTGCACGTAAAAAAAAAAAAAAAATTAAAATTAACAACAACGACATACAGATTGCGCTTAAATATACTACTGGCCATTAAAATTGCTACACCAAGAAGAAATGCAGATAATAAACGGGCATTCATTGAACAAATATATTATACTAGAACTGACATGTGATTACGTTTTCACGCAATTTGGGTGCGTAGATCCTGACAAATCAGTCCCCAGGACAACCACCTCTGGCCGTAATAACGGACTTGATACGACTGGGCATTGAGTCAAACAGAGCTTGGATAGCGTGTACAGGTACAGCTGCCCATCCAGCTACAACGCGATACTATAGTTCATCAAGAGTAGTGATGGCGTATTGTGACGAGCCAGTTGCTCGGCCACCATTGACCAGACGTTTTCAGTTGGTGAGAGATCTGGAGAATGCGCTGGCCAGGGCAGCAGTCGAACATTTTCTGTATCCAGAAAGGCCCGTACAGGACCTGCCAAATGCGATCGTGCATTATCCTGCTGAAACGTAAGGTTTCACAGGGATCGAATGAAGGGTAGAGCCACGGGTCGTAACACATCTGAAATGTAACGTCCACTGTTCAAAGTGCCGTCAATGCGAACAAGAGTTGACCGAGACGTGTAACCAATGGCACTCCATACCATCGTGCCGGGTGATACGCCATTATCGTCCAACGTGTGCGTTCACCGCGATGTCGCCATACACGGATGCGACCATCACGATGCTATAAACAGAACTTGGATTCATCCGAAAAAATGACGTTTTGCCACTCGTACACCCAGGTTCTTCGTTGAGTACACCGTCGCAGGCGCTCCTGTCTGTGATGCAGCGTCGAGGGTAACCGCAGCTATGGTCTCCGAGCTGGTAGTCCATGCTGCTGCAAACGCCGTAGAACTGTTCGTGCAGATGGTTGTTGTCTTCCAAACGTCCCCATCTGTTGACTCAGGGATCGAGACGTGGCTGCACGATTCGTTACAGCCATGCGCATTAGATGCCTGTCATCTCGACTGCTAGTGATATGAGGCAGTTGGGACCCAGCACGGCGTTCCGTATTACCCCCCTGAACCCACAGATTCCATATTCTGCTAACAGTCATTGGATCTCGACCAACGCGAGCAACAATGTTGCGATACGATAAACCGCAATCGCGATAGGCTACAATCCGACCTTTATCAAAGTCAGAAACGTGATGGTACGCATTTCTCCTACTTACACGAGGCATCACAACAACGTTTCAGCAGGCAACGCCAGTAAACTGCAATTTGTGTATGAGAAATCGGTTGGAAACTTTCCTCACGCTGTGGGTGTCGCCACCGGCGCCAACCCTGTGTGAATACCCTTAAAAGCTAATCATTTGCATATAACAGCATCTTCGTCCTGCCATTAAAATTTCGCGTCAGTAGCACGTCATCTTTGTGGTGTAGCAATGTCAAAGACCAGTAATGTAGGTGGAAAGAGGTGATATTGTTTGATCGCACGATTGCCGTGCTCTTACCGGAAACAACTACAACCCTTAAATATCCTTGAGTATGTATATGAAGGAATCTAAAGTAGCACACCAGGCTAGTCGTAGGAAAGGGAGGATACAAACTGAGATCCACTGGAAATGTAGCCCACTAATGGTGCTGTGCTGGTTCTCATTCGTGGACGTTTACCTGGATGGACTGAGAGAGGAAAAGTGAAGAACTAAGAGACAGAACCACTTTTCCTTGTAGGTTAATTTAGTAAACGTGTAAATATCACAGAGATCGTCATCTAGCGTCAATTCCTGACCGCAACCCTGCCCACCCTTAGTCCATACTTCCGGTCTAGTATTATAATTAGTTTTGATCAGTAGTACTGTTGATAAGTTGACTCTTGCATACGCTGATATTTATATATATTTGACGATGCTGGTGGTGATTTTGTGATTATCATTTGACGGTGCCGCTACGGCTGCAGTGCATTTGGAAATGTTTTTATATAACAGATCTGAAGATGGTCATTTTAGATTGATGTGATGACCAAACATTTGTGACCACAGACGTAAAGGAAATTTGTAATATTAGAAATGCGAAAATAAATGTTCTAACGGTTCGAATGGCTCTGAGCACTATGGTAGTTAACATTTGATGTAATAAGTCCCCTGGAACCTAGAACTACTTAAACCTAACTAACCTCAGGACATCATACACATCCACACCCGCGGCAGGATTCGAACCTGCGATCGTAGCAGTCGTGTGGTTCCGGACTGAAGCGCGTAGAACCGCTCGGTCACCGCGGCTGGCTGAAAATAAATCTGTTGCGCTTTTACGATTTAACCGCTAAACCAATTTTCATAAAATTCTTCATGGAGCTAGTTTGATCACCGATTTCGAGCAGAGGCTACTTTGGAAAGTACGTAGTGCAACACATTTATTGATTTGAAGAATATAATGCAAAACAGGGAAAATAACTACTCTTCAAAAAATCGATTTACCCTTTGACTTTTGAAGTTTGTCATATTTGTGAAAATGCTTTTCTTGTTTGATATGTTCTACAGAATACGATTCAATGTAATGAATACTATGTTTATACAATACTGCGCGAGTTTCATCCACGCTTCCATAATGTCAGTCACAAGCCTGTCACATTTTAGCCGCTGAGCGTAGTTTGCACGAGGATAGTTGAACCCTGAGGACGACTATGGGCTACTTTCGAAAATTGTCCCTAATAACTTCTCTGTTGCATTGAAATTTGCGTGAACGGCTTCTGGTCATGCGGTTAGCATTTCTCCTTTACGATCATGTATTCCCGGGGTTCAGTTACCGATCAGGACGGTTTCTTCTCTGCTCGCTGCGAGATGTGTGCGTTGTCCTCATCATCATTTTGTCATCATCGGCATGCAAGGCAACGAAGAGGAGTCAGATACAAGTACTTGCATTAAGCTCCCGAACATCCCAGGAGGGGTCTCCCAGCCAATAAAATATACATTTCATTTCATATCACTGATACGCGAGCGCAGCCATGGGTAACAGGTAGAATACAATGCTTAAACAGTTCCCAACGTGTTTAATTTATTCCAATTCATACTTCCATACTAATACAATAAATACGAAAGTAACAACTGAAGCGATATCCATGAAATTCGGCTTTAAGCAGCTCGAACCAAAAGATAGACTACTTTACGTAGTGTGTAGTACAAGATATTTATTGATTTTAAGAATGTTACGCAAATTAAGGTACAATATTTACTCATTGAAAAAGCTATTTCCTCTTTCACTTTAAAACTTTATCATGTTTGTGAAAATACTTTTACGGGTGGATACGTTTTACATAATATGATCAACATAACCAATACCACGATTATTCAGTTCTCAACATGTTTCGATCCACACTTCCACACAAATTCCAGTTTTGACGGTTTCCAATGGTAGTTTGTACGAAGATAATTGAACCCTGAGGACGACTATAGGCTACTTTCGAAAGTTGTTTCTTTTTGAGTGTTGTTATTATTATTTTTAAATATGGCATGAGTGGCATGCGGACGACACTGCGGGACGTTCGAGAATCTCAGTGCCCATAGATCGTTCTGTGACAGTGAAAGTCCAGCGTTACTGTGTGCGTAGTTCATGATATTGAGTATGTACACCACCTGTCATAGCTGGAGACTTTTGGTGGAGATACGGCAATAAAATCGGACAGCCATATCTAAAACTATTACCACAAGCCTCCCAAACGTAAATCTGATTTAGTGCAGAATTCTAAGAGAGCTCGCCCGCATCTCGTGGTCGTGCGGTAGCGTTCTCGCTTGCCACGCCCGGGTTCCCGGGTTCGATTCCCTTCGAGGTCAGGGATTTTCTCTACCTCGTGATGACTGGGTGTTGTGTGATGTCCTTAGGTTAGTTAGGTTTAAGTAGTTCTAAGTTCTGATGACCATAGATGTTAAGTCCCATAGTGCTCAGAGCCATTTGAACCATTTGAACCATCTAAGAGAGCTCAAGCTGCGAAAGTTACTCGAATCCAACAAACCTCAGAGCAATCTCATACGCACCAAAACTTGGCTACAGAACGCCAGGCAGCATGAAGAGCTACAGATACGTTATAAGAGTCGGAAGCGCTCTGCATTTTAGATGTTGAGCGTCAGGAGTCTCTTCAGCTTCCAATATGCTTGAAGACACAACGACGGCGTCATTTAAAGGCAGCACCTTTACATGTGGAATATTAGAGGCTTTTGGTGAAGTTGAATTTGACATTGATTTATTAACTGAGTATGTTAATCATAAATTATACATCATGCAAACTGGCAGACCCTCTGGCCCCTTCATACATTTGTTACGGGCCTTCAAACCAGACTATCTTACATTTCTAAAATATATATATGCATATACGCATATTGATATATTTTCGCTAGCATATTACTTTGTCACGAAAATTGGAAACAGGATGCTATGTACGTTCATGAGCGGGAGTAGGATGCGTTTCAGATACGAGTCGAGTGGGAACTTTTGGGCTGTGAGGAGGCCCACCGCTGACAATAGAAGGCTGTAGGGGGCTATCCAGTCACAGGGGATTTCGGATGGAGTCCTGGCCCATGGCTGCTGGCTTTCTGTTTTGTTTCAGGTCTCAGGGGCCGGAGCAATTTTTACAACGGCCAGGGGCAGTTTTCTCGTGAAAGCCTCATGTTTTTGGCAGTAACGCGCCAGCTCGGCGCCATGGCTGTGATGTTGTTTGGGACGTTTCGGAGAAATGGGCGCTGAGCTCTGCAGGACAGGCCGACAGAATGGTGCCTCACGTAGCACCCAAATTACCACCTTCTATTGGCATCCATGGACAGAAAAATTCCCACATTAAGTCCTGGAGGAGGCTGTGATAGGCTGTTACATCAGAAGACACTTGCAATCACCGTCGGGAATTGGTGGCAAGGAATAATATTGGCGCCTAAGTCGATGGAATGCAGTTGTGGGAGTTTAGACGAATTTGTTGCAAGACTATGACTGACTGGCGAGAGCTTTGTTTATGGACGACCACTGGCCGAGTTCTGCCACAGCAGACTCAATGGACACAGAGCAGAGGGGAGTTTTGAGAAGAGCTGGTTCCTGCCCGCCGCACGAGACGGCAGCGTCCTTTGCGGCCCTTACGGCAGACTAATTCCATTCAAAGTTTCACTTGTCCCGTCACTCAAACACTCAGTTTCTTACAGTGCTCGCGCTTCGATCGGTCTCCAGTGCGCAGCCCATTCTCCATGCAGTGGCCGACCACGAGAAGCAGCCCTCAAATGCTCACCGCCTTGGGCCCTGCTGTCGGTAAAATATTCAGCTGTGGCCTGTAGAGTTTCAGCTAATTTTTCAACAGCCGAAAGTTCTAAGTTAGGTATCCACGGGGATTCTCTAGAACCACTTTGCCTTCTTAAGTGATATCGTGGTACTGCATAGGATTAGCCATTTCTTTAGCGTTATTATATATTTCACCTTTTATCTTTGCTCCCCCTTCTCAAAGTAGAGACGAACACTGGATTCCATGCTGTGTCGTTAACAACACCTCTGTCAAGTGAGGAAAGTTTACACGTTCGGTTTACGTTAATACACAGGATTGTTCCTTGTACAGACTCATAATCAAGTTTGTGGTCTGTATAAAAAAATATTGTAACTGTAAAATTTTAGAACGAGATTTATATGTTAAACGATCACGGTTACCAGTATCCTTCCAGATCACCATTTTTGAAGGGGAACTTTGATGATTTAAATGAATAATTATATAAGACGCTAGCCATTCAATGTAGGCTTTATACCTGGGCAGTTAAAGACTGCGTCGCACACCTTATGCATATTCAATATGAACCAACTTGGGTGTGATTACCTTAACGTCATGATTCTGCCCTCTAACTTGCATATCAGTTAACGGTGCCACGATAGCAAACACGTAGTTAGTTTTCAAACATACAGAAATGGACTAAAAATGTAGGCACCATAATACATTAAAATGGAGTAAGAAACGGTTGGTATACGTTGGTCTGGTGACAAAAACTCGCAGCCGGTTCTATGTGAACCAGAGACCACCTAGAAACTACTTCTACACGCAAGTCATGGATCGCGTTTTTTTTCTACTATAAGTAGGAAGTATAATACATGCTGTCAAATGCAACATACAGCAAAATATTAGAAACAGATTCTGCGTTTTTTTTTCTAATATAAGTAGGAAGTATAATACATGCTGTCAAATGCAACATACAGCAAAATATTAGAAACAGATCCTGTGGTGTCACCGCAAGGCACCACACTTGGTAGGTTGTAGGCTTCAAATCGGCCGCGGTCCGTCAGTACACATCGGACCCCCGAGTCGCCACTGTCGACGTTAGCAGACCGAGCGCTGCCACTCGGCTGGTCTTACGAGACAAGCCAGCACACTGCCCAGTTCTACAGCCGACTTTAATAGGAATGGTTCACTTGTTACAGCTTCAGAGATCTTATTTGCAGAGACGCTAGTTAGCATAGCCTTGAGATAAATCAATAGCTACGACTTAGCCAGGCGCCACATACAGCTTATGCATTGACAATTGATCTATATGTGTGAGGCAATGACAATTGTAAAGAAGTATTCGCAATTCTTTCTATAACTGCACTTGTGAATATTATAGTACAAAGTAAAGATCGTCCTTCACCGCTGATGCTGAATTGAAGCTAATTATTTAATTGTATTCCTGTCTACTAACTTTCTATTCACCTATGATGTTCCAGATAAATACCGTCAAGTATAGTTCATGGATCCTCACATCAGCCTACGTGATCAGTGCGTGCAATTAATGGCCGCACCTCGTGATCAGACTAAGAGTCAAATTGTGTGACTCAGCCGGGTCACCCTTTTTCCATGAGTTCCATAGTTACGCCTCATACATAACAAATTCATTATGTACCTACAATCAGCACTGCATACATTTTTAATATATACGGCTCTTCCCCACTATATAGACATACATCTAGCACAATTACTAGCTTGCTTACTCGCCATCACGCATCACAACAAAGGTACCGATATGCAAGCGCAGCAAAAGCTAACAACTAGTTTATGTATAAAGTGTGGCGACAAGATATGTAAAGTAAGTGTTACACGACAATTACAGACGGGGAATTCTTTTTACCCTATGTCTGTGATCAGCAGTGTGAATTGCTTCCTCCTATAGTGAATTATGGCAAACGAAATTTCGTAAAATGACGATGTAGAGTGCTTAATTGTATATTTTTATTATAACTGATCAAATAAGCTAAGATAGTAGCGTAATCATCTCTTTCAGGTTGAACAAAGCTTCTCGCTCGGTTTATCCATTTGTATCGGTTCTTACAACGTGTGCGATGCCTATTTTCACAATTCTTGTCGTTAAAAAATTCACCGACACACCTCCCGCAAATACTGACATATCACTTCATGGTCCACTACATTTCATAATAACTAGCTGAAATAACTTCCCGCCGGCCGGAGTGGCCGAGCGTTTCTAGGCGCTACAGTGTGGAACCGAGCGACTGCTACAGTCGCAGGTTCGAATCCTGCCTCGGGAATGGATGTTTGTGATGTCCTTAGGTTAGTTAGGTTTAATTAGTTCTAGGCGACTGATGACCTCAGAAGTTAAGTCGCATAGTGCTCAGAGCCATTTGAACCATTTTTGAAATAACTTCTGACTGATAATTATTAACGAGATGACTACGTATCTGTTGTCGGAAAAATCGCATCAAACCTCTCTCCAAGAATGGCAAAGACCGCATGAAGTTACGAACACATTTTCGACGGCAAGTGGCA